>NC_041401.2:104952777-105080277 GCF_900747795.2 Erpetoichthys calabaricus
TATTCTGCTATAATGGCAAAAAAGTAAATGATCAGCAGAAAAAAAAGAGATACATATTGTAGCCAGGTCCAGATAGAGGTCAAAAACTAGACATTCTCAAAATAATCAAAAATGAACGCCCAATATATAAATCAAAATTAAAGTCAAAAAGCCTTACAAAAAGGCCTAACTCTCTAATTAGATTAATAACTAGCTACTTCACTCAGTTTTGAAACCAGTCCAAAAACTTGGATGTACAAGGTAAAGCATGTTGCCATCAGTCCAGTGATGTCATGCGGCATGATTTCTGGGCTTCTACGTGGCAGCAACAAGAGATGTTGCCAAAAGCAATGATTCACAAAATGGTGGTACCCATGAATAAAAACAAAATCAAAAATGGCAGTGCATAAACTCCACAAAAATATTGATGTCATATAATCACAAAGCCAGAATGAGTTCAAAATAAAAAAGAATATAAATTTATATGGCTCAAAATAACCCATTTTCATGCTTGTACTCCAAATTTAAGAAAATATATGCAAGCAATGTTATGGACCTGAACATTTAACAAAGAGTTCTATATTGCTACATAAAGTAACTTTTAATTGTTTTTGTTTTTTTTTTCTTTCTAGGATTTAGAAATTGAATTAATTCTTTGGGTATGTGCAAATTTGCTTTCAGTCACTGGAGACTGTCAATGATTACATGCAGCATCCTTTTTAACTATACCTCTGAGTCATGGAATTTAGTTGGGCCTTTCCCTTTGACTCTAGAATAAAATTAATTCTGAATTTATTATTTTTTTGGATATTGTTGTTAAGTGTGTTAAAATATTTTCACATTTTTTCTGTATTGCTATCTTGGTTTTAAATGGGTGCCACCATTTTGGAATTACTATGCCACAGGGTGCTAACAGCATCACTAGGGTTGAACAACTGGAAGTATGTGGCCGGTGATGTTGCCAGCTCAGTGAGATAAAGACTGGTGTTGGGTGTTTGAGGGTTATCTAAGTTTGTGTACTAGTGTGTTAGTGTATTTCTCATTTTGAATCTCTAGTTAAAGAATCTTGTCCTTTGAACTTTGACTATCAATGTCTTTACTGTTTTGGGTTAGAACAAAGATGGGACTCATTTTTGATTTAGGTTTTGGGCTTATTTTCTCCGCTATGACTCATCAACTGAGACTTTTATTAAAACAATGAAGAATAGAGTAGGTGATAGAATGTTTCAGAGGTGGAATTAAAATGGCTATAAACCCTAGAATCACAGAATTTTTAATAAGTAAACATTTTTTTGTCCTACAGCTTTTATTTTTGTTAATGCCTTTTTTCTTTACCTTTTCAAATCATATCAGATCATTCCATTGCATTATGTGGAATCAACTGGTGGATATTAAAGACCCGATATATCTACACAAGGACAGCTATACTTAAACCTGGTCTGTTTACATGGTTTGGGGGCCCCTTCAAATTTATTATATGCTTATAAATTAAAACGTTGTTCTCCTGAGCTTAACTTAATTTGCATATTCATCATTAGTACAAATATGTGAATTTTAATCAAACTTTCTAAATAGTACCTCATACTCACGAAATAATATGCAAGGTTTTGAAAGATTCCATCATTTTATATCAATATTTAATTGCACACCGAAACAACTAAATAATTAATAAAACTATAATATTAAAGGATTGAATCGCAAAGGTGAGTCTCAACAAAATTAAAAAGTAACAATATTGGTGTATGAATCCACAAGAACAGATAACATAGCCATGTCATTGTGTTAATGTCATTAAGGGCTTTATCTTAATACGTAATTCGCCTGCCTCCTCACTCACTCACTCATGTCCATCCGAAGCTGAATGCGCAGTTGCCTTCTGCGCACGTCCGAAGCCAAATGCACAGTCGCCTTCTGCGCAGCTGCCCGAAAAACCTTACGAGACCGACATCCAACCCCAACATCGCGGCAGGCGGCAGATTTACGGACACAAAAATTCATAGAGAAAGGCGACTTCAGTTAAAGCTCTAGAGGCCTGAAAGGCGATTTCAACTACAGCTCGAGGCCTAATTACGCATTCTGATTCAATTACGCATTCATTCAATACACCTATATCAGGTTTGTGGTGCTTATACTTATTACTATTCCATATTGTACTGGAACATTCATCATTCAATATTATACTATAGGCCTGGAAAATTCATCAACTAACTGTACAAGCCTGTACAGTAATGAGTAAAGTGGACTACAATCATTACAAAACAACTTCTGCATTACTTATCATTTGTTCTTCATACACTGCTGACACAAACTCGTGCCCGTTTCATCTTACGTTGTCGAAACGGGCTCTTTGTCTAGTTAGTAATAAAGAATAGCACATTATTTTACATTTGAACAGTTATTTTGTGGTTTTATTGTTATAGAGAATGTTTCTAAGGAATGTTAGTGACCATTTTAAATACAGAAAATTGTTGCCACCACCATCCATGCAAAGGTCTGTGTATCAAAATATTTTCATGGGAATAGACCGTGACCTTTCTGTTTTGGCAATCTCTCATCAACTTATGAGGGCTTCTTGCCATAAGATCTACAATGCTAGTGACAACACGGCTTCTCCTAGAATGTGTCAATGTTATCTTTAATTGTGTTTGTGCTGTTGATGTGCACAGGTCTACGATAACACAAAAATCTGGAGACATACAGTCATTGATGTGCAGTCCCATGCAAATTCCATACGATTCCTGACAAAATCACATGGACCTTTTGTGGACCCTTGCAGCTATGCGGATGCAGAAAGTATATATGTGCATTTATAGTCACTGACTAATAAATGAAAAACTAGCAAAAAATTCTGCTAGCTTTCACCTGACTACATTTTCTGCTGCTGCTAAAACTGGAGTAGGTCACCTTATGGTTTACAGGGAGTTTTTTTTTTTTTCTAAAGCCACCCTTTACCAAATGGTAGGTGTTTTACAAAGCTTACCCTGATACAAACCTCTCCATTGTCATCAGTAATCATCATATTTATCCACATTCACCCTAGACTCACATAGTCTTCATTAAAGAATGTTGGCTTCGATATACAGTATGTCGTAAAGTTTATATGTTTACAAAAATATTACAAAATAAGTTTAGTTTTCAATGAAAATAGATAGATAGATAGATAGATAGATAGATAGATAGATAGATAGATAGATAGATAGATAGATAGATACTTTATTAATCCCAAGGGGAAATTCACAAATATATAGTAAAAGTAAAAGTGTCCAGGGAACGAATCCACATAAAAGTGATAGGAGTGATCAATAAAAAAAAAAGAAAAAAAAGGTAGAAAAATAAAGTCGTACACGGAGCTGCTTAAAAGGCTGCCACTCTTGGCAGCGCCTGAGTCATATCTGATGTACAAATATGTACACACAATTAAAATCTAAGTAATTAGCATAGATATATGCCATTTGGTATGGGATTTGTAATAGCAGTGTTATTTCTGATGTGCCCTCTGTTGGTATAACAAATGTAATGCTTTTTTTTGGATGGACACACAGACATTTACCTTTATCCATTTATTAAAGTCAATAGGAAATGAAGAGGAGAAACAAAAAAAATTAATAAATGGGTGGATTAAGTATTATGTTCTGCATATTTCTCAATAACACTATATCACATTTATAACATTTTATTTGTATGTGCTTGAGACCTGCCAAAAATACAATCTTAACGATTTACCTCTACATCATTCTAAGACAGTGTGCCGAAAAAAAAAGAAATCAGAAACATTTACTACTATACATTCTGCACAGATGGATCCAAAAACAATTCTATTAAATACTATTCAAAGTGAGTACCTGGTCAAATATGCAGTTCACAGATCAGCTTAATGGTGAAAAGTAATTAATAAAAAGATATCTAAGAGCAGTGCTTAAATACATTTGTAGTTTTAAGATAACAAAAGGCACATATGTCTATTAAAGTACAATGCTGTAAAAATATTACTAGCAGAGTTTAAATCTAAAACTTCCAGTGAAAATTAAAACAATTTCTGTAATGCTGTGGAGAGCAGTTTATATTGGTACTGCCTTCATGCCAAGTAAATAGAAATGCTCCCCGTAAGCTGCTGAGATCATCTTTGAACTTGTACTTGCAACTCCTCCAAAACCCAGTACAAAAATCTATCCATGTTCCCTCTAGTTAAATTTGTTATTGTCGTCATGCTATCTGGCACCAAACATCCAAAGCAGGGAAAGCTATAGCCTGAACAACATTTTATTCTTTGTCTTAGCACAGATGGCTAGTGACCCTTGCCATCTGCTGCTCTGTCTATTCTATGCACACAAATATGAATGCAAGCTGGCATCTGTCCTAAGCTTGCTTGCTACTCAACAAGCTCACCAAGCTTGAAGAAACCTGCAACAGACTGATAAGGTTAATGGAAAGTAGAATGCACAGGAGCAGGTAAAAATTTGCTACAAGTCCGTCAAAGGGCATTAAGCGTGCATAAACTCCATAAAAGCTGCCATTCATATTATGTGATAAAAGCATTCATGATACCGATATATTTACAGGTTACACAATTGTTTCTTTTTCATCTTAAAAGGAATAGTTTAAAAAAAGCTAACCATCAATGTAATGTGGTAAAAAGGGATATCAGAATAAAGAAAAAATTAAATCTAATTATTTTGTAATTGTTTGTTTGCAACATGTTTACTATTGACTAAGTTTGACCATGTCTAGTGTTTTAAACACAGGATCCATTGGATTGTTTAAGCTCAGAATGTTTGCCAATACAGCAGTTGCACTTAAGCATTACCTGATAGCTGTGAATCTATGCAGTATGGCTGTTGTCACAAAACTCATAGACACAAAGATAATTAATCTGTAATCTGTAATCTTAATCTGTAAATCCAACACCATGCCAAAAATGACCAAAGCACCATGCATCATTAAGGTCTTTCCCAATAAGAACTGTCACAGCGGACAGCTGTTTCCAGAATTGCTGCCCAAGCTCTTCTTCCAAGAATAAACATGCAAGATTAAGGACAAGAAATGCAATGGTTGACCATGGAAGTGTATTTATCTTTGAAACCAAAAGATGTCCAGCACCACTATTAGCCCAGAACTTGCAGAAACCACTTGTTTTCCTCAGAAGTGGAAACAAAGCTAAATGACTCCCCTAAACAATAAAACACAAAACACAAGGACAGGGATATACAAAAATGGCACTAGATTCTGCGGACGATAAGTCAAAATTTAAAGCTAGTTTGTCTGCAAAAGTACTGGAGGACAGTCCACGGATGAATGTCAGCAGGGAACAGTAAAGAAAAGCGATACCGATCATTAGTGTTATTCTTTGCTTGGTCGTGGCCAAGTTCTTTACAGTTGCTATATCCATTTCTGGTCATGTGGGTGCAGAAGTCATATGATTTATTACATTCTCTCATCTCAAATGTATAAAATGGAAGTGCCCTTGTTCTAGCATCCAAGGTCAATGTCAATTGGGGCAAATAAATAGGCTTTGCTGTGTAACTTTTAACTTCACGTTTGGTTTTGTGTTTTGGTTTTGAACTTCAGTTCTGTTGTCATGTATCAGCCTACATTTTCCCCCTGGCCAGATTCAGAGTTGTTTTTCATGTCTGTAATATTTGTATTATTATATACAATATTTATACGATATATATTATTGTATATTGTTTGTGTTATGTATTTGTATTAATGTTTCTTTTGTTTATAATGTACCTTTTTCTCTGTGTGTTGGGAAAGGGGTGTGACCTAGGTAGTGTCCCTTCTGTTTTGTGAGTGGCTCCCTAAGGGGCAGGGCCACCTGCCAATCACCGCCAGGAGCAGCCTTCCACCCTATTTAAGGTAGGGCCTCCCATAGTTCCTGGCATTTTACTGAACACGCTTGGAGTGGAGTGTTATTGTGCTTTTTGCTTTTGTTTTGAGATTGTCCAGATTTTTGAAACTGCTTTATTTTTGACTTGGATTTCGTATTGGCCCAGTGTTTTTTGATATTTTTGAACGTCTGCTCTGCTTTCGAACATGTTTTTGGATTCTGTATTTGGACTTTGTTTACTGTATGTCACCTTGACTTTTCAAGCCTCTCCTTTGTGCTCTTCAGAGCTGTGGTGCTTACACATGCTTTTTGCTAAAATAAACCTTTATTTTAATGAGGATTTGTCTTGGCTCTTTGGGTTTCTAGCCAAGAGTTTTGACAGTGTTTTCTCCCCCACTAGTGGGCAACTTATGAAAGTATTTTAGTATCTGTGCTTTCGGGACTCCCCAGATCATAACATTTGTGCCTGCTTCTTGTTGGTTTATTGGCTCTTGCTTGTACTTATTGTAGAGAAGACTTTCGTCTGCCCCTTTTCATTACTTCTTTCCATCTTCTGGTTATTTTCTATAACTCTGTACCAGGTGAACACAGCAGCAAATTTACAAAAAAAAATAGCTAAAGCAATTGAACTTGTAAAGATTTTCTTTATGAAAATTACATTTAATTGTTCACTCAGGCACCATTTAATTTTGGATTTGAATCACAATCTCTAAACATTCAATAGAAACAAAATGCACAGATTAAGAATATTCAAAATGGGACAAACAATTTTCAGAGAAGTGTGACATGTTGCAAAACCCAGAATGGATAGCAATCATGATTTCATTTTCCTCTTTACTCGATTTTGTTCTGCTGCCAGTATTACTCATTTAAGAAATGGTAATAGACAGAAGCAGACCCAAAATTCTGACACATGCCATGTATCATAACCTCTTAGCTGGCCTAAATAATCTCTCAAATGATCTTAAAATGAGGTCACTTTAAAGGCAACATCTTGGAATACTCATGTTCATACTAAATGTGTACATCCACTTAAATAGAACATTTTTTCTTCTCAATTGCAGTAGTACTCTCAAAAAGTCAGCTTCAACTTTGTACTATCTACTTCATAAAGCTGTCTCACTAAATGTGTTTTTGTGGCAGTGTTCAAAATCAGATTGATGCTATATCTTGCCTCTGCTTTGCAATATGACAGTTTTATATTATTGTACCTTAAACACTTTCGCTGATTAATGCCTCATTGATTTACTATCCTTAACTTGTCAAGATAAGCTCTGGAGCTCACAGCCCAGGTTCAAGAATGTAAAGATGGATGAAATTTTACTTGAAAGTTCAAGAATGTAATGGTGGATTAAACTTTATTGCCTGAAACCACTTTATTCTTCTGTTAACTGATACTTGGCTCATGATTAATTTACAATTAAATAAATGTCACTTCAGGCATTTTGATAGAATACTAGTATAATTTCCCAAATTAAATGCATACTTTTCTGTGGCAGTGGTGTTTTGTTAAGTTTTGTAAACTGAGCAAGCTTTCACAGTCCATATGTAATTGCAAAGGGCTTAGGGAAAATGTCACAGTGAACTGAAATGGACTTAAAACAAGAAAAAAAAAATCCTTGGAATTGTTTGCCAGTTGAATTTTATTCTTGGAGTTGTTTTAACTTCAAATCACATCTGGTTATTTTTCACCTCCTATTTGGTTTAACTGTGGCATGCTTGTGAATTCAAAGCACAGTATTATATGAAAATAAAATTGATTGATTGCTCAACCAGGGTTTCAAATCCCGTTTCAGCCTATCATCGACTTGTGGGATAAGTGGTGCCAGATTGGCCAGCCACTTCACAGGGAAGTGAGACAAAGCATTCAGCAGATCCCATTAAGAACAGATGAGGTCTGTTTGACAGAAAATGGCAATGTCGGAAGATAAGGTGAGTAACTAATCATTTGTCATTGGTTCTTCTGTATTTTAAATGACATAAATGTGGCATAGCTAACTTTGAAATTGTCATTTTCTAAAATAATGTAAAAAATGCTGTAGTTGTAACAAACTTAAAGCATTCTGGAGTGCAGTCAGCTAATTAGCATCCTGCTAAATATGACTCCTTAAAAGCTCCAGTTTCATGATAATGTAATCTTCTGTCAATTAAGTTTCATGAGAAAGAGATTATTTCCAATTTAAATGAGAAAGTGTGATGGCAACACATAATGCAAAAAACATGTAACGCAGCCAATGCAGTCTGATAAGAGACAGAATTAAGAGAACAACTGAGCACCTCTGCCTTATCAATCTTACACACATTCTTTTACATTAAATCAAAGTCACCTCAGTACTACCTTGTGAAGGGCTACTAGATTTTATTGCAGACGACTACCTGGGACTTCAACATGATGAAGGGTCAGTTATTTATTTAGAGAGGGACTTTTCGGAGCTGTTACACATTCTGAAAACAATTTTCTGTATACAGCTTACTTTTTGAGTGCCATGCATTATCTGTTTCAGAAAGTAAGAGTGAAAAGGTGTGCTGTGTTTTTTGGACATTATTCCCAGGATGATTATGAACATTGTGCAGCTACCCCAGTGAATGCAAAGGCAGTTCTTGATACAAAGTGGTGAATGTGTAGCAGTGTATACAAAGGAGTCAGTCCCATACTATGGTAAATGCAAATCTGATCTTTGTGAGAACAAGTTTCTCCAATCCACTCCATTCAATTCAGGGTTACAAGAGTCAAAAGGTTATCTTGACTACCTACATCAGTTAAAACACAATAACTAATCCTGGATTAGTCAGTTACAGAGCACACATAAATACTTATCTCTGTGATGTTGAAAAACATTTACAATTAGTTTATTTGGCTGATGCCTTTACCCAAGACAACTTTCAACATTTATGATACAATTGGTTACATTACTTTTGGTTTTCCAATTGGAGCACAGGCAGGTCAAGTGACTTGCTCAAGGTCACACAGTGCCAATAGTGGGATTTGAACCCACAACCTCAGGTATGAAGTTCAAAGCCTTAACCACTACGCCACACTGCCTCCAGAATGAGAGAAAAACCCACATAGGCATGTGAAGAAGATGTGGACTTCACACAGATGGCATTTAATTTTGGATTTCTATGTTAATTGTGACGTTTACTTAAAGTGCAGCAAAAAAGTATTTGGCGTCCAGGGATGCATTAACCCCCGAGTATGTGGCAGTTTAAGGGTTAAAGCCCCAAGATGCAGATTGTGGGCTGTTATGGGCTGAAATGAGCTGCACCATCTAAGGCTTCTAGCAATGAAAGCGCACTTGCATGAATTACAGTACATATAGTGGTAACATCGATATTTTACATTCTAGCACTGCGGGAAACATAGCAGTACAGTATACAGGTTTAACTTTACATTCTTTATTTTTAGGTAATGTAGTAAGCTGAGTTTGAAATTAAATTAAAGTGCTTTGGGGGCATATTTAAGGTTTAAACTATGAAAATAGCCGTTTTTTTAACCACATCCAAAATTCGCGGTTTTTCACAATTCGCGGGTGCTCTAGGAACTGCATTTATATTGTACTGTATTTACATTAAGCATAGTAAGAATGTCAGGCCATCAGTTCAAAAGCTCAGGCTGGATATAATGTTAATGTTTCAACAAGACAACCATCGTAACAACTGAAGGGAGTCCTCTAAAGACTAGATTAGGAAGAAAAAGGTTCCATGTCCTGAAACAGGCAAGCCAAACCCTGACCTGAATCCAATTAAAATGCAATGAAAGGACCTGAAGATGGCTGTTCATGCAAAACGTTTTACCAACGCCTTACAGTTGGTCAAAATCCCTACAGAAAGATATCAGAGGCAGGTACATGTTTATAGAAGGTAGCTGAATGAAGTTACTGTTTCTGATTATGTGTCAGGAGTTCAAATCACCATTTTATGTTTGAAAGTCTTTATTTAGGGTCATAATGTTCATTTTCATATAATAGCACCACAGTATCTAAAGTAATAACTACCTTGAAAGATTACTAACTTGACTGATGTACACCTGATATTCAACCAGAGCTGGAACCTACTCTTTATATTTAACATCAATCTCTGTTTTACTATGCATATTTTTCGTCATTTCCGGTGTGTGTGTGTGTGTGTATGTATATATATATATATATATATTGTAAGATTGACGCTATATAGCACCTGACCTGACACAGATTGGACATGGGAGGCACATGTAAAATAAAACAAATACTTTTATTTTGTTCATCTGTGCGCTACGCCTTCCTCGTACCCACAGACACAACACAGTCCCAAGCACAAGCACACCACTAATACACCGCACTTTCTCTTCCTCCTTGGCACCACCACTCCTTCCCAGCAACCTTGTCCTCCTCCACCCGACTCTGGCCGCTGAGTGGTGGTCGCTGGCTCCCTTTTATCAGGCACCCGGAAGTGCTCCAGGTAGTTGAATGCCGACATCTGGCTGCACTTCCGGGTAAGGCAAAACCAGTGCCCAAAAGGGGCCAGCCGCTCCTGTTACAGCACCCCCTGGCGGTGCCTGTGGAACCCCACAGAACTGCACAGAACTCCAACCTCCATGAAGCCCTGAGGGAGTCCGAGGCACCACTGCAACCCAGGGAGAGTGCCATCATGCGTCCAGGGGGAGATACTGGGCTTCCCACCTTTGTCCCCTTGGCAGATGTGGTGAAGAGGAGTCCCGGCCAGGCATGGGCCCTAGCCATCCGTCACTATATACAGTACTGTGCAAAAGTTGTAGGCAGGTGTGAAAAAATGCTGTAAACAAAGAATGCTTTCAGAAATATAAATAATGATTGTTTATTGTTATCAATTTACAAAATGCAAAGTGAGCGAACAAAAGATAAATCTAAATCAAATCAATATTTGGTGTTACTACCTTTTGCCTTCAAACCAGCATCAATTCTTATAGGTACACTTGTACAAAGTCAGGGATTTTGTAGGATTCTAGTCAGGTGTTTGATCAACCAATTCTACCAAACAGGTGCTAATGATCATCAATATCACACGTAGGTTGAAACACAGTCATTAACTGAAACAGAAACAGCTGTGTAGAAGGCTTAAAACTTGGTGAGGAACAGCCAAACTCTGCTACCAAGGTGAGGTTGTGGAAGACAGTTTCATGTCATGGCAAGACTGAGCACAGCAACAAGACACAAGGTAGTTCTACTGCATCAGCAAAGTCTCTCCCAGACAAAGATTTCAAAGCAGACTGGGGTTTCAAGATGTGCTGTTCAAGCTCTTTTGAAGAAGCACAAAGAAACGGGCAACGTTGAGGATCGTAGACGCAGTGGTCGGCCAAGGAAACTTAGTGCAGCAGATGAAAGACACATCAAGCTTATTACCCTTCGAAATCGGAAGATGTCCAGCAGTGCCATCAGCTCAGAACTGGCAGAAACCAGTGGGACCCAGGTACACCCATCTACTGCCTGGAGAAGTCTGGCCAGAAGTGGTGTTCATGGAAGAGTTGCAGCCAAAAAGCCATACCTCCGACATGGAAACAAGGCCAAGCGACTCAAGTATGCACGAAAACATAGGAACTGGGGTGCAGAAAAATGGCAGCAGGTGCTCTGGACTGATGAGTCAAAATTTGAAATATTTGGCTGTAGCAGAAGGCAATTTGTTCGTTGAAGGGCTGGAGAGCGGTACAATAATGAGTGTCTGTAGGCAACAGTGAAGCATGGTGGAGGTTCCTTGAATGTTTGGGGCTGCATTTCTGTAAATGGAGTTGGAGATTTGGTCAGGATTAATGGTGTTCTCAATGCTGAGAAATACAGGCAGATACTTATCCATCATGCAATACCATCAGGGAGGCGTATGATTGGCCTCAAATTTATTCTGCAGCAGGACAACGACCCCAAACATATAGCCAAAGTCATTAAGAACTATCTTCAGTGTAAAGAAGAACAAGAAGTACTGGAAGTGATGGTATGGCCCCCACAGAGCCCTGATCTCAACATCATCGAGTGTGTCTGGGATTACATGAAGAGACAGAAGGATGTGAGGAAGCCTACATCCACAGAAGATCTATGGTTAGTTTTCCAAGATGTTTGGAACAAACCTACCAGCCGAGTTCCTTCAAAAACTGTGTGTAAGTGTACCTAGAAGAATTGATGCTGTTTTGAAGGCAAAGGGTGGTCACACCAAATATTGATTTGATTTAGATTTCTCTTTTGTTCATTCACTGCATTTTGTTGATTGATGAAAATAAATGATTAACACTTCCATTTTTGAAAGCATTCTTTGTTTACAACATTTTTTCACACCTGCCTAAAACTTTTGCACAGTACTGTATATATATATATGTGTGTGTGTGTGTGTGTGCGTGTGTGTGTGTGTGTGTGTGCGTTTATTTATTTTTTTAAAAGAGCTTCTGTAAATAGCCACATTTCTCCCAGGGGACAAGTGAAGCTCTGTCTACAGTACAGTAATCCCTCCTCCATCGCGGGGGTTCCAGAGCCACCCGTGAAATAAGAAAATCCGCGAAGTAGAAACCATATGTTTATATGGTTATTTTTATATTGTCATGCTTGGGTCACAGATTTGCGCAGAAACACAGGAGGTTGTAGAGAGACAGGAACGTTATTCAAACACTGCAAACAAACATTTGTCTCTTTTTCAAAAGTTTAAACTGTACTCCATGACAAGACAGAGATGACAGTTCCGTCTCACAATTAAAAGAATGCAAACATATCTTCCTCTTCAAAGGAGTGCGCGTCAGGAGCACAGAATGTCAGAAAGACAGAGGAAAGCAAACAAATCAATAGGGCTGTTTGGCTTTTAAGTATGCGAAGCACTGCGGCACAAAGCTGTTGAAGGTGGCAGCTCACACCCCCTCCGTCAGGAGCAGACAAAGAGAGAGAGAGACAGAGAAAAACAAACAAGCAAAAATCAATACGTGCCCTTTGAGCTTTTAAGTATGCGAAGCAGGGTGCAGCATGTCGCTTCAGGAAGCAGCTGCACAGAAGGTAGCAACGTAAAGATAATCTTTCAGCATTTTTAGACGAGCGTCCGTATCGTCTAGGTGTGCGAACAGCCCCCCTGCTCAATCCCCCTACGTCAGGATCAGAGAAAGTCAGCGCAAGAGAGAGAGAGAGAGAAAAGTAAGTTGGGTTTCTTCTCAGCCATCTGCCAATAGCGTCCCTTGTATGAAATCAACTGGGCAAACCAACTGAGGAAGCATGTACCAGAAATTAAAAGACCCATTGTCCGCAGAAATCCGCGAACCAGCAAAAAATCCGCAATATATATTTAAATATGCTTACATGTAAAATCCGCGATAGAGTGAAGCCGCGAAAGGCGAAGCGCGATATAGCGAGGGATCACTGTATATTAAAGTCCAATCCATAGCCTGATTTTCCATTTAAATATAAAAGGTTCCAGGTTTTCAGTATTACTCCTTTTTACTCCTTTTTCAATACACCTAAGATACTGATAAGTTAATTTACAGATGGTATCTAATAGAATTGATTACTGCAGTGTGTTACTTACAAGCTGGTCTGTTTGTAGTTTTCAATCAATTTAAAAATTAGCTTCTGATACCATTAACCAAATAAAGGAAGTGTAACCATATTACTTACATTCTTGTATCTTTACACTGGCTTCCAGATTTGTTTTCAGTTGATTTCAAATTGCAACTTGCACCATGTAAAGCTTTAAATTACATAATCATCTATTTACTTAACAGAACTTCTCAATATAATATTAGGTTGCTGGTCTTCTAAAGGTTTAGAGGATAAAAAATGTTGAATGTTTTGTAACTAAGCAGGTGCTCAATCTTCAGCACAGCTTCCAAAGATCACCTAATGAGATTTAGGAATGCACTTCAATTTTTTTTTTCCAGAAACAGTTTAGTGTACGCAGTGGTAAATTGAACCACTCACACAATTACAAAAAACTCAAAGCTTTTATAAAAACAGTGAACTTGACCATGACAAAGGACAAATAATAAAGTTCCAAAAAGCACAAAACACTTCTATATAGAGAGCTGAAGTTCGTTGTCTTTCACCAGATCACCAGGCAACAAATCCTGCAATTAACAAAACAAAAAAAAAAATCTTCCTGGTGGCTTATGCCTTTTTATAGGCTAACATGACAGAATGAGATATCTTGAATGATAACCTGAAATATAAAAGTAACTCATTTTAAATGTGGGCTATTGCTCTAGCTCTTAAATCTACTGTAAGTCTAGAAGTGTCACCTAATTCAAATGAATTCAACAGAGTGTAACTACAGTCCTCAATACCTATGACATTACTAGGAATAAACAAACTCAATGGCATCATTCTCGACACGTCAATTCCAAGGTGCTGGTCATGTGATAAAATGCAATGCATTTGTTATTCCAACATAGTAGGAATAGACAGTATATAACCAACACTATAATATAACATAGGATATTTTAAATATAAAGAAAAACTTTTGGAAATAAACAGGCTAATAGAAGAAAAACTAACATCATTGGCTCCTACTGAATGTAACAATGAGGGGTGTTGAACTTGCATTCCGCAGGGCCAACATTCTTTCTTGATAGTTGTTAATAGAATTTTGTATTTATTTACACAACTTACTCCTGCTCGCATAGTGATACACTAATTAAGGCATATCACCACAATGTTTAATGGACTTGAAAGTGATTAGTACTCCCTCTATCATTTTTTTCTTTCTTATAATAATAATAATAATAATGCATTTTATTTATAGGGCACTTTACATTAGCAGTAAATCTCAAAGTGCAACATAAAAAGTTTAAACAAAGGCAAAGAAAGATAAAAATAGAGATAAAACCACAATAATTATAGCATTCTTGTTAATAAGCTTTCCTAAATAGAAAAGTCTTTAGCTGTTTTTTAAAACAGCCCACAATCTGCTGTGTTCTTAGGCTCTCTGGTAGGGCATTCCAGAGCCGTGGAGCAGAGGCTGCAAAGGCTCGGTCACCCATTGTATGAAGTTTGGTCACAGGGGGGCGAAGGCGGTAGATATTTGCAAAACGGAGGTTTGTTGTAGTGGATTTTAGTATAAGGAGTTCTTTAAGATATTGTGGAGCATTTCCATGGATACACTGGTGAGTAAACAAACAATACAATACAATACAATACAATACAGTTTATTTTTGTATAGCCCAAAATCACACAGGAAGTGCCGCAATGGGCTTTAACCTGCCTCTTGACAGCTCCCCAGCCTTGACTCTCTAAGAAGACAAGGAAAAACTCCCAAAAAAACCTTGTAGGGAAAAAATGGAAGAAACCTTGGGAAAGGCAGTTCAAAGAGAGACCCCTTTCCAGGTAGGTTGGGCGTGCAGTGGGTGTCAAAAGAAGGGGGTCAATACAATACAATGCAGTACACAGAACAGAACAATTTCTCAATATAGTAAGAAATAAAAAATATAAATTTTAGAAGTACAGAGCACAATTTAACAGTAGATGATATATCCCATAATAAGATTTGGATTTGTGTAGAGTCCTGAAGACCTCATCCTTCAAGCTGCCTCCCCCATTTGGCCATTCCACGGCTGAAACAGTGCTGGGCCAGCCATCCGATGAAAGGACCCCTCTTTCCCACGATTCCTGCGATCCTCCATCTGGGATGACTTTTCCTTAGGCAGGCAAAACAACTTGGCAGGTGGGCCATGGCACCAAGTGCCACATTTGAGTACCGAGAAGAAAAACAGAATAAGTGAGGGTTAGTATACAATTACTGTATAACTATCATGTTACTTATGTTTAAGTGCTAATGACTAACAACAGAGATGCAGTCTGTACAGTTAATCAGCAGCTCTAGTCAGGATATGCTAAACTGAAGTAGTGAGTCTTCAGCCGGGATTTAAAAGCTGAGACCGAAGGGGCATCTCTTATAGTAGCAGGCAGACCATTCCACAGTTTAGGGGCCCTGTAACTAAAAGCTCGACCTCCCACTGTTATTTTATTAATCCTTGGAATCATAAGCAGACCGGCATCTTGAGATCTTAATGTGCGCTCAGGTTTGTAAGTCATGATAAGTTCAGACAAGTAAGCCGGACCTCGACCATTTAATGCTTTATATGTTAAAAGAAGGATTTTGAAATCTGCCCTAAACTTAACCGGGAGCCAGTGTAAGGATTTAAGAACTGGAGTTATGTGTTCGTATTTTCTTGTTCTTGTAATAATTCTTGCAGCCGCATTTTGGATTAACTGGAGGCTGTATAGAGAACAGTTTGAACATCCAGTGAACACCGCATTGCAGTAGTCAATCATACTAGAGATAAATGCATGAATTAGTTTCTCAGAATCCTGTTTATTTAAAAAGCGCCTTAATTTCCTAACATTTTTAAGATGGAAGAAACATGTTTTGGACAACTTTGTAATATGCGCTTTAAATGACATGCTAGAGTCAAAGATAACTCCTAGATTGCGGGCTGATTCAGTAAAATTGACTGGGATTCCAACTGAGTTAAATGATGACAAAATATTGTTGTGATCAGCATCATTCCCTCCAACAATTAACATCTCTGTTTTATCTGTATTTAAAGACAAGTAGTTCTCATTCATCCACTCCTTTAATTCGCTAACACAACTAATTAAAGACAACATTGGAGAAACTTCATTTGATTTAGAGTTTGTATTCGATATGGAGATAGATAAGGAGCCAATGAAGTGACCGAAGGATTTGTGAAATGTGTTCATATTTCCGCACCCTCATCAGGATTCTAGCAGCACTATTTTGAATTTGTTGTAGCATTTGAAGGCTCTTGTTGGGTATCCAGATGAGGAGTGCATTACAATAGTCCAGTCTGGATGAGACAAAGGCATGAACCATCTTTTCAGCATCACAGAGGGAGAGGTAGGGACGGAGTTTGGCTATGTTTCAGAGATGAAGGAATGCAATTTTACAAAGGTGATGGACATGTGTATCAAATGACAGATGGGAGTCTAACTTGACACCCAGATTTGTAACAGAAAGGGAGAGGGTAATGGTATGGTCAGAAAAGGAAATACAATTTACAGAGGAACGAAGTTGATGGGGTATGGTTTGCCAATTAAAAGAGCTTCAGTTTTGGTGCTGTTCGGTTTGAGGAAGTTCTTGGACATCCAGGCCTCAATCTCATCCAAGCAAGAGGAAAGAGTTGATGAAGGTGTAAGAGAAGTCGAATCCAGTCTCACATAGAGCTGCGTATCATCAGCATAGCAATGGAATGAAACTCCATGCTTTCAGATGATGTGACCCAGGGGTAGCATATAGATATTAAAGAGGGTCGGCCCAAGGACTGATCCTTGTGGGACCCCACAGGTGACAGTGTGGGTATGAGATTTAGCATCCCCCAAGGCCACATACTCAGCCCTATCTGTAAGATAGGACTCGAACCACTCCAAAGCAATGCCAGAAAGTCCAATTGCATAGTGAAGATGATGAAGGAGAATATTATGATCTACCGTATCAAATGCAGCTGTGAGGTCCAGGAGGATAAGGTGTGATGGAGAGCCCTGGTCAGCAGCCATCAGGAGGTCATTGGTGATTCTGACCAAGGCTGTCTCTGTATTGTGAGAAGTTCAAAAACCAGATTGAAATTTTTCAAACACATTGAATTTTTTGAGGTGATCCTGAAGCTGAACCAAAACAACTTTTTCCAAAACCTTAGACAAAAATGGAAGGTTGGAGATCAGACAATAGTTTGCTATCACTTCAGGATCCAAAGAGGATTTTTTTAAATAATGTCTAATTTTTGTGGTTTTCAAGCCAGTGGGACTAAGCCGCTCTGGAGAGAGTGATTAATGATATCAGCAATAAGAGGGCTTATGTCTGATACATTAGCTTTTACCAGAGGAGTAGGAAAAGGGTCCAATGAATACGTTGAAGGCCTCATCCTCTGTATGATGCCTTCAACTTCTTTAACTGTGGTACAGAGGAACTGGGAAAGTTAGCCCATTGGCTTTGATGTAGAAACATCCAGTGATGGAGGGCTGGAGGCAGACAATGAGGAGCGGATGATGTCCACTTTAGAGGTGAAATATTCAATAAAATTATTGCACTGCTCCTCTGTGAAATTATTATAGGCGTAGGTGTGAGGATTGAGTAAATGATTTATCACAGGAAAAAAGTTGTTTGGAATTTCTAGGACTTTTGTTGATTAAATTTGAATAGTATTGAGATCTGGCAGTGGTCAGTGCCCTGGAGTAGTTTTTTTGGTGTTCCCGATAAGCTAATTTGTGGACCGTTAAACTGGTTACAACAAAACATCGCTCAAGGGCTCGCCCAGCTGCTTTCATCTGTCGAAGCTCACTTGTAGACCACGGGGCAGATTTTACAAAAGAGACAACTCGTGATTTAACTGGGGAATGGGTCTCAAGGATGTTGTGGAGCCCATTGTTGTAATAATCGACTAATTCACTGACAGAAGAAAGGTGGGGAGCAATGGAGAAGTTATTAATGTAAGCATTTAAATCAGTCAATTTTCAGGTTCCTGAAGCGGATACAGCGCTGTGGTTTAGAGTATAGTGAATTTGTGGGTAAATCCATTGAGACAATTTTGTGATCGGAAACACCCAGATCAAGTACTTGGAGGTCAGAGATGAGGACTGAGTCAGTAATGACTAAATCAAGGATATGGCCCTTGTTGTGAGTGGGGACCTCAACAAGTTTCCTCAGATTTAGGCAGTCCAGGGGCTCTAAGAGCTGGGCAGCAGAATCATTAGAGGGTGTGTCCACATGAATGTTCAGATCTCCAAGAATCAGTACATTTGATGATGTTGTACAGAAAGATGAGAGCAGCGCATTCGTTTCCATAATGAAATCAGGGTGTTGTTTTGGTGGTCGGTAAATAAGAAGTATTGTTATCAAAAGTGGATGCTTGCAGTTAATTGCCAGGCATTCAAAAGTTGAGAATTTAGGAAGGGGGAGAAGTGATAATTGCAAACCTATCCGATGGATTACAGTCACACCACTGCCACGTCCACAGCTGCGGGCCGTTTCGAGGTAGGTGTACCCAGGAGGGCAGGACTCGTTGAAAACGGAGTATAGTTCGGATTTATGCCAGGTCTCAGTCAAACAAATAATTTCAATATGATTATAAATTAGACAGGCTTTATTTGTCATTATATATTTTGTCATTTATATATTTATTCTCTATATATTTTCTTTTATTAAGGTATGACCTGAGTTTGTCTCTTGCCTTAATCATACAGCATTTGGTATGGGATACTCACAACAATGTTAATGTTAGATTTTTGTGCCAAAATTAAATGCAATCCAGTGTGTTAACTAATACATTGAAATGCAATGCATATGCAAGTGGGCCATTTTGTTTTGGCATGGTTTTATCATGTCATTATTAAAACCATATCAACCAAAGAATCAACTGATTTTCAATATGGCCTGCAATTTGTTCTGTCAGTTTAGAATGCAATACAAAAGCACATTGCATTTTAATTCAAGTCCATAGATCATGTATCATAACTAAAAGCAAAGGAGATATTGCATTTTGCCTAGCGGTAGCTTAATGTTTATTACATTTCAATTTGAGACCCCACTTTAATCATACCAAAACTAAATGCAATCAAATTACCAATCAGTGTCAAAAAACTGGGCAAGGGGGTGTCAACAGTTAGGGAAAGAGGGTATTCCAGTCACATGCATGGAAAAAAGGTGAACAGGGAGTTAATAAAGAGGGAAATCTGAAGTCTTGCAGAATGGGTACAAGCTGGTGATCTAAATGATGATTTCATTCTCTTGCATGTTGAAAGAAGGGGGAAATTATATAGCATCTATTTATTAGGGAGGGTATGAATAAAAAACTATGAAGAAATCAACCTCGTGACACTAACAAATGTTTCACTATATTCAATATTTAGTGGAAATCACACTATTGAAATTTTAACCACACTTTAAAAAAGAGAACAACTTTAGACAACTTAACGTAAATGTAACCTCTCAGGTAAACATAATAAATACTTTTCAGCGTTTTGCTTATCCACTCTACAGTCCATGTTGACTAAACGTATGCATGGTGCCAGAATACAGAAATGTTTACAAGTGGAGCACCTGTTGACACTAAATGGTCATTTAAATACTTTCGTTTTTGGCACGATTAAAGTGTGTTCTTGTATCCAAATTCAATATACATCGAGTTGCTGCTAAGCAAAATGCAACACGTCTGCTTTGCTTTGAGCTATGACATGCAATCTATGAACATGAATTAAAATGCAATGCTATGATGGACTGGCCCCACATTCAGATTTAGTTTCTGTTGTGTAATTAGTGCTATTCACATAGGCTTTGGAAACCTGTGACACAGAACTTTACTAAGCAGGTATGAGAATGTTACGTTGTGAATTTTCTCCTATGTCTTACAATGTCCGAATCTAAAAATGTACACTTGATTGCAGAAAACAGTGTAAAGGAGAAATAGTGATGCTAGGCATTGGTTTATGGATGTGCTTTGTTGCTAAGCAGCCAGTTATGTTATTTCCATAAATGTTAAATTAAGTTTATGTGTAGTAGCAAGCATTTTAACCTTCAACCTTCTTTGTTCACATCAATTGTAAATTAAATTCTCAGTATTTTGTTTTATTTTCTGACTGCGATTTGTAAACTGTGGTTGTATACAAAAAAAGGCACAAGCTCTTCTTATTCATAGAAGACCAAACAGAGAGCCTCTCAAAAACAAGACAGGAGATGTGTTTGCTTAAGCTGGCTTAAGCATTTCCAACAACAAAACAAAATATACATCATTTTCAGAATGAGAAGTATAACCATGGTGTTCATGAGAAATTTACTGCAAATAATATGCTACAATGCTTGAGAAATATAATACCTTTGGTAAGGCTTAGCACATCATTATATATAATTAACCTCTTCCCTTTGAGAACGTTTATCTTACCTTGACCCCTGTCAAACATGAACACTTGGGGACCACCTTTCAAGCACTTGAGAAGATAAGGAATACCACATTGTGACATGAGGGGGCACTGGAGCTAACCGTTTCCTCTCTCTACACAGGAGTTTCAAGAAGACGTACCAGGATGACACCTAGCTCTGCCCACAGTGCTCAGAGAAGACCCCACCACTTCTACCCTGGACACCAAAAAAACAGGAGGCATTCATTTTGGACATGTATCTCAACAGTAAAAGAGCTCCTGGTGATGTGCTATATCTTTAGGCTGCTGAAAGCCACTGTAATCTGAGTGCCAAAGGCACAATTCTTTTTTTGTTTTGTGATTAAATGGAGTTACCCAGTTGGCACCCAAAAATTTCATCCAGCATCCCTGGTCTGTTTCATCTAGTCATATCGCATAGAACACAAAGCTCAATGCTTAAATACATTTTGTATTTAGGGAGGCAGGTTTGAGTAATGAAAATTATTTAATCATAGCTTTGTGTTTAAGATATAGATAAGACTGCAAAGAAATGTGCTCCATTTTTTAATAATGGGCATCATAGAAGCTGGTTGGTTTTCTTTTTTTTTTTACTATTCCATACCATAACAAACAAGTTAATTCAACCAATCACAACTTTCGAGGGCCATATCACATAGTATTTGTTAAATACTTGGCTATAAGATTAAGGTAGAAAGAGCAATTATATGTAAAATACTACTTGCATTGGTGGCATTGTATTTATAAAGTGGGAGAGGACAAAGTAAATACTGCAGTGTAATAATAAGGCTTAATTTCGCAATACATGGTACAATGGCACAGTAGTTAGTGCTGTTGCTTCACATCTCAAACATGGGTTTAAATCCAAATCTAGTGAGTAGCTTTGTAGAAAAGACATGTTTCCCTAAAGTCTCCATGGGCTTTTCTGCAGGTACTCCATTTTTTCTCCCAGTTCTTAATGATATACTTTCTTAGGCAACTCTAAACTAGCCTAGGGTGAGTAAGGGTGAGTACAGCAAGTAAACGTTTGTGGCCTGTAATGAACATACTCCTTATTCAGGTTTGATCCCCACCACACACCCAGTGATAATAGGATAGGTTCCAGCTTTCACAATCCAAAATTGGATGACACCAGTACAGGCAGCAGAACAATAGATGGACAGCCAACAGTGTGGCTACATTGAATACCTGTTTTACATTTTTCTGTTTGTATCAGCATCTTGAAAGAATGTTATAGAATACAGTACACTTCATTACTGAGTAAAATATAGACTACCTACTCTATATATTGGACTAATCTACAAGCTGAATGGTATTGCTTTCTTTTCTTCTTTTCTCTGTTATGAAAATAAAATAAAAAAGGAGTTCTGGTTAAAACTGCAGCATATGAATTCTGCAACCATTAATCTTTAGATACAACAGCTGACAATTATACAATGGATCAATGTTAAGTATTTACTTCTTTATGCATTACATTTTATTCTTTGTTTCATTTTTAAGTATGTTTGGTTGAAATTGCTTGCACAATAATTCTGTCATACTGCTGTCCTGTCATCAGTAAACATCTCCTTTAAACGTTTGCTAGCCGTCTGAGTACTCTTTTTACATTAGAAGGATATTGTCTTCTGTTTGCATACATTATTGTCATATGCATTCCTTTGTTGTTAAATATTAAGAGGGTATGTTGCATTGGCTCTGAAATATGCATTTCTTAAGTGACTGGTACATCACATGATTTTATATTCAGGAAACCTTTTTCAATCTAACCCCAGACTAATTGGCACCAACTGAGAGCTACTTGGGATCAAACATTTTAGATAAGGGATACATGGTAAAGAGCAGACAAGCTGTCTGTTCCATGACCTCAATCCCTCAAAGAAGCTAAGTACATTCTTTTTCCTTTAATGTGATTCCTACCAAGGCATATTCACAATTTACTGAGAGCTTTTTTGTAAATAAAAAAAAATACTTTGGTTAATTTCTCAACAAAGGCATCAGTGTTTCTTTAAAATCACTTTGCATCTCTATTTAATCCATATCGGCTTGACCTGTACTGACCAGTTAAATCCCAATTTGTAATAAAGTTAGTACAAAACTAATGAAAGACAAAAAAAAAGATCTACATCTTGCAAAATCATGTGTTTGTCTATTCTCCATATTAAAAAGCAATTTAAAAAGAGGTCAACATGATTGAGTAAAAATCTGTTGGGGAGACTGTTTGGGAACAAATCTTATAGAACAAGGTTAAAGGCGGATCGTCACAATGTAAAAGTGAAGATCTAGGAACAAAAATGAAAGTTATTTACAATTCCTTGATTACAAAAACTTAACAAAGCTAATATCAGCTGGACAGAAATTCACCAAATAAAACAGTCTTCAAACAGTTTAGAACTTTAGAACAATCTAGATGACAATAGGCCATTCAAGCCAACAAAGCTTTTCGTTTCTATCCACTTAATTCTTCTAAAGTAACATCAAATCTAGTTTTGAAAGTCCCTAAAGTCCTACTGTCCAACTTACTACTCGATAACGTATTCCATGTATAAAGAAAAACTTTGTAATGGTTGTACAAAATTAACCCTTAACTAGTTTCCAGCTGTGTCCCTGTGTTCTTGATGAACTCATTTTGAAATAACAGTCTTGAGCCACTGCACTAATTCCCTTCAAAATTTTAAACACTTGAATTGTGTCTCCTCTTAAATATTCTTTTGCTTAAACTGAAAAGGCTCAGCTCTTTTAATCTTTCCTCTTTATTAATCCCTTGTAGCCCTGGAATAAGCCTAGTCGCTCTTCTCAAGACTTTTTCTAGTGCTGCTATGTCCTTTTTGTAGCCCAAGGACCAAATCTGCACAAAGTCCTTAAACACACTGAGGGAGTCAGAATTTTTAATGGAGGTGGACAGTCCATTACACCAACTAGTAGCTATAAATGAAAAGAGTCTGAACTGAGATCTGATGCCAAGCAGAGGCGGCATCATCAGACACCAGTTATTAGCAGACATGACTAAGTGAAAAAGAACATAGGACCTCAGGAAGCGTTTCCATATAAATAGGTGCTGACCCACTGACTATCATGTAAGCAAGCAACAAGGATTAGAACTTAATAAATGCTACTACAGAGAGTAGTAAAAAAGGAATGATACATGCCTGTTTTGGCTGGTTAATCAACAGACATTCCCCTGCATTTCAAATACATTGTAGCAGCTAGTTGACATATGCTGGTACTCCTGCCAGCACAGATTTGCATTCGTCCAGAAGTAACAAGACCTTCTGGACCAGGAGCTGTGCTGCATAATCCTTCAAATACAGCCTGAATGATGATTTAGTATAGAGAGAATCTGCAAGATTGAGAGACTGGTGCCATATGGTCAGTGAAGGACAGCTGGTCATTGATCACTACCCCAAGGATGCATACAGACTTGGTAGGATTTAGTGAAACTGAGCTGAGCAGAGATGGGGTACTAAATACATGGATGAGCTGAGATAAAAAGATCCACCTTTCTGAGGTTGAATTGGAGATGGTGCTCCTTTATCCAGGTTGCAGTATGCTTGAAATATGCAGAGATTCAAGTTGACAATGTGTGGTCCTCTGAAGGGAATATCAGGTACAGCTACATATGATCAGTATAGCACCGATAAGAGAAATAATGAGATAGAATGATAAGGCCTAGAAGAGGAGAGGGCCCAAGATTGATCCTTGGGGCACCCCTGTGCTTGCCTGGACACACAGTACAGTCTACCCAAGTGCTAGAACTCGAACCACCTGAGGACAGTCCCAGGGATGCCAGGGTCAGAGAGGGTGGAGAGGTATATCTGATGATTGGCTGTGTCAAAGACAAAGGAAAGATCTAGCAGGATAAGCACAAATGACACTTAGGTAGCTCTATCCTGCCATAACGTGTCGACAAAAGTAAGCAGGGCCATCTCGGTGGAATACCCCTCTTCTAGCCTGGCTGCTTAGAAGAAATGAAGGAAGAGGCTTGGTTAGAGACAGCATGTTCCTGTTTTTTGGATAGAAAAGTGAGGAGCCAAAGTTCTTAACATCCACTACAAGCTATGATTTCAAGAAATGGCACCTGCTTGTATTGCCACATGGCCAGTGATTTTCAAGTTTTATTCAGTTTATTGTGTCTCTGTTACCTTAATAAAATGAATAATGCATTGATGAGGAGGCCACACCCTACAACCACTTTAGAAACTACAATGGAATGTTCATCTCACAACTTCCTGTCAGGAGGCTATACTTAATCACCTGTACAGTTTAGCTTACTGCAGTTTTACACAGTATCTATTCATCTTTCAACACAGAATAATATGTTGAGTTTAGTGAAATTGTCTTTTCAACTATTTTCTTCTTCTTATGTTATATACATAATTTTAGAGGCTGATATTTGTTTGTGTTGTAAGTCTATATTCTGTTTCATTTTATTCTGGGCTTAAAAACTTTTTAACATTTTTGTGATTACAGGGCGTCATTTTAATTAACTGAAGTTGCCCCATAAGGCTGCTTGGTATATAAAACTGAGTCACGTTTCCTTTATCATTTGAGTTTGCCGATATTTTGCAAGAAATATTACTGATTCTTTGTGTATTACACTATATCTTTGGTAAAAGAACCTTTTTGCAGTCTGACAATTTTTTAATCAATTTCTCGTACTTGACAAAAAATAGACTTCCTGGTTTAGACTCTTGCCTATATATGACTCGTTTACACCTCCCGGTCCTTGCTTCCCTTATTCAAATCTAAATGTTTGTAGTGGCAAGACAAGATGATATTGTTGATGTTTAAAATGTTATTTTTGCTATCTTTTAAACTAACTGTGTAGTCCTGGTTTTCCCTTATTTTTTCTTTTTCCAATAATATCACTTAGCTGTTGCAGAGAAAGCAAAAAACATTAAGTGTTTGCTATTCAATTCTTTCCATTATAAATTCACTGTCAAGGATCTTTTGTGTCATTTTGAATGTTCATAAATTTTGTCTACGGCATCCCAGATCCAACATGTAGTAGGAGGCTGCTACCAAAAACAACAAGTAGATGGGGTTGCCTATTTTTTCTTTTTTCCTTTTCTTTTTTTTCCTTCGTCTGCACGGAAAAGAAATAGCCCATGCCATACATTGTTTCCTGCTGCACTGATGTTTTCACTTGTACAGGAGCAAGAGAGAACATTTAGTTTTGAATTGTGTTTAAATATTAGACATACTTACAGACAAAGTGATGGCAGTGACTATGGTAGTGTGGTGTGGTAGTAAAGTGGCTTGGTAAAGTTAAATAAGGATTTTATAATGTTAATGCAAAATCCAAATACCTCTGGAGAATGTATTCATTGTCAGAAACTTGCCATTGCCTCTATTAACTGTAACATCCACTCGCTGTGAGGCAAGAATTTAGACTTAGGTGTACAAAGGCGAAGGCATAACAGAGTACACACAGCCTAATACACAAATACTGGAGTATTTTATAGTATTTAGCATAAACAAATGAATTACAACAAAACTAATATTTTTAGGAAATTCTGTCAAAATTCACTCCTGTTTATTGTACTCACTTGATTAAAGTTTGCTATGAGTACAGTGCAGTTAAGTAATATATATCACATTTTTACATAAAAATGTTCAGAAAAACAAATCAAAACAATACTGCATAGTAAAACAAGAAAAAATAATAATAATGAAAAAGTTGATAAACAGCATGAGATGGTAGTGTGGTAGTACATAGAAGAATGTAGCATCAGGCACGAGTCTAAAGGGTGTCTTACTGGTTCTAACTAGGTAAGGGTGACAGGACAGAGATGTGATACAATCATTGATTTCTTTTTCCCTCTTTTCCTCTAGAGTACAGGAAGATACCCCTGATCTAACCTTGACATCTGCGTCTATTCCAGATGTTTCGCTTCTTCCCAGCTATTTGCTATTTATAGAGCACTCACCGAAGTAGGTGTTCATAATGGGACCATTTTCTAAAGAGAACAAAACCTCAACTAAAAAAACTCTCTTTACTGTCTTAGAAAGCCTATACTTGTATTGGACCAGACAGTTTGTGAACTTATGTATTCTTGGCCACTCAGTAATAGAATTTTGCTGGTCATTAAAGGGGATAACTATCCCTGAACCAAAGCTCTTTGACTGTCTATATTTTTTCATATTACAACAGTTATGTGCAAGAGAAAAATGACTCCATTTTAAGACCAGAACAAGGGAGAGAGTTTCAGAGAGCAGGAGCCACAAATGTAAATGATCATTCAACCAGTGTGATAAGACAGGTCTTTGGGCTTGTTAGAATGCTGACATTAGAGATTCTCACTTGCTTGGCAAGAGGTCTAGTAAGAGACAAGTAACAATGATGGGTGTAGAAACTGATTTGTAAATCAGAAGAAGAGTTTTGAAGAGATTCAGTAAAGACCAGTCAAAACTTAGATTTCTGAATGTAATTCTTAATTTTTTTTTTTAAATAAACCTACTGAAGTTTGATTCTCTGCGGTGGGTTGGCACCCTGCCCAGGATTGTTTCCTGCCTTGTGCCCTGTGTTGGCTGGGATTGGCTCCAGCAGACCCCCGTGACCCTGTGTTCGGATTCAGCGGGTTAGAGAATGGATGGATGGATGGAAGTTTGAATTTATGAGAAAATAATTGGAGGTAACAATATCAAGAATTTTGGTATGCTTTCCATATAAAAATATATCATCTATTTTAGAAGTATAACGGGTTAATAAATGTTAAAGCATATCAGGAAACCAGATAACAGTCAAGTGAACAACAAAGACTAGACCGCAACAGGAGAAGATTGATGTAATTTACAAAATGTACTAAGAGATGACTAAGAGATTAGCAGATGTCCTGTAAACAACAAGACTGGACAGTTGTCACATACAAAGAAATTTCAAGGGTGACGGCTAAACCTAAACGTATAAATAGAACAAGAGTATGATAAAATAGACTTATTTTATAAGTTATCTGGGTGTGTAAGCCAACAAACCAATCAGAGTAAATGTCACATGATGTGTATGCACTGATCAGCACTGTATCATAAATTCAGTTGTTTATAAAATGGACCTCTTCCCTTATTACTTTGACCAATCTGGTCATTCTTAACAGACTGTTGTGATGAATGCTCCCTATTAAGTATTTGCTGAGGACTAAATTAAAGACACAATGGATAAGCCTTCTCCTGCATGGTTTCTGACTCAAAGAGGATTTATCAACCTTGTCCTAGTAGAGGATAAGTTTCTTTCATAACTTAATATGTTGATTTCTTCCACAGTAATGAACCTTGGAACATTTACTTACTCACAGAATTAAAGGTATTATTATACATTAAATGAAGCAAAAAGAGAAGTATTATTGTATATGGTTTAAAAAAATAAGACGTGGAGATTTTAATGTTTAAAACTCACAATACTGAACTGTCCTTTAAACAATATATAAAACTAGGGGGCTCTGCCCCCTGTTCACTTCGCTTGCCCACCCCCGGGTTTGGTTTACCGGATACAGTCATCCCTCGCTTATCGCGGGGGTTCTGTTCCAGAGCCCTCCGCGATAGGTGAAAATCTGTGAAGTAGCGACCTACAGTATATTTATTTTATTATTTATATATATTTTAAGGCTTTATAAACCCTTCCCACACTCTTATAAACCTTTCTCACTCTCTTATTAACCTTTCCCACACTCTTAAAAACACTTCCTATGCTCTTAAACACTTTCTACACTCTTAAACACCGCAGAGCAACACTACACGCAGCGATCAGACGTTGATGTGTCTGCCACTCGCTTTGTGAAGGGGGGCAGCTGAACGCACACTAAGCAGAAGTGTACTTTGTGCTGCTTCTGCCAAAATGCCTACTCCTCGCTCTGCGCATTCTGAAGGAGGAGGAGGAGGGGGGAGGGGTGTGAGGGCTGAACGCACGTTCGCTCAAACCCCCCTCCCCTTCCCCGGGGGCGCAGTGCGCTCCTGCCACTTCGCTTTGTGAAAGGGGGAGAGCTGAATGCAAGCTAAGGAGAAGTGGACTTTGTGCTGCTTGTCACTCTGCGTGTCAATAATTTAAAAGCCTGTACAGCAGCTGTTTTCCTGTCTCACTGCCTTGTCTTGCGTGAAGTTAAAATGTTTTATAATAAGAGAGATGTTACTCATATCCTTAGCCCGACATCCACAAATCATATGTGTTAACAAAGTGTGTTTTATAAGTTTACATGTGTTTAAAGCGTGTGGGATGGGTATTTTAAGGCTTAAACTATAAAAATGTTTATTTATATGGTCTTTCTGTATCGCGGATTTTCACCTATCGCTGATGGGTCTGAAACGTAACATCCGCGATAGGCGGGCAATCACTTGTATTTAAAAAACCCGCGATACAGTGAAGCCACATTAGGTGAACCGCGATATGGCGAGGGACGACTGTATACAATTTAAAGAGATTGTTATTTTCATGGGAATTGTTACATATGCATTATTTTCACTTTTACTTTAAAACTGTTGTAAAATCAATACTTGCCCTTTATTGCTGGCCCCGGGCATGGCTAAATCTTTCTTGTAGGACTTATAACGCTGCTCATGTTGTGAAGGGGGGGCGGCTGAACGCATGCTAAGGAGTTGCAGTTGGATCATCTGCTGGCTTGTTGCTGCTGGCGAGCTGTGTTTTCTGGTTTTCGCGTTTTGCGTCGATCATTTCAAAGCCTGTACAGCAGCTGTCCTTTTGCCACTTCACGTCTCTGCCACCTGTGTTGTGAAGGGGGGTGGACTGAATGGAACACATGCTAAGGAGAAGCGGTCAGATCATCTGCTGGCTTCCTGCTGCTGGCAAGCTGCATGTTCTGCTTGTCACTTGTCATCCTTTTAAGAGCTAGAAGCACATGATGTCTGTCTGCCAAAAGCATTCCAACAACTGCTTGGTTAGATGTCCGTGAACTTGTTTTAAATGTTGTCTCACTGGATTGTCTCGCATGACTTTAAAGTGTCTCTCGCGGGACAACAAATTGTCTTCCGAGAAGATCATGTCTCGTCTCCCTCCCAGGATTTTTTTTATAATAGAGAGATAAGGACTTGGACTGCAAATACAAGTCAAAATGTGAACTGAGTGAACCAACATTGATTAACCTGCCAGCAATAAATACACTGGAGTGAACAGCCAGCAATTTGAAAATCCAAGCCTTCTGACTTAATTTAAATGGAGTCTCCTTAAACTTTATACTCCAAATCCCATTTTAAACAGACTCTATGTATATTTTTAAACAACTGCTATAAATTGATTTTAAATTCTGTATCCTTACTGAACCTTGTATCTTTTAGACCATTCCATTAGGAAAAAAACAGATTGTTACAAATATTTTTTGTAATTTATTAAACACAGGTTGATAAGGATCGGAATGAACAAACAGCCCGAGGAAAGCAAATATTTATTATTCTTGTAATCATTGTTAATTTGATGTAAAGTTAAGCCTTTAAGTTTGGAGTATATGCTGAAAAGGACAGAGCAGAGCAGGAGAGAGAAGAGTAAGGAGAGCAGAGGTGGGAAAAACAAAGAAAGAAGGACTCAAAAGAAAGTGGAAGGACCTCAGCGGACTGAACAACAATCTGAACCAACTCTGCACCCAGAATTTTATCACCTATATTTTCTGCATTAATATTTTTAATATGTCTCTTTTTCAAATACATTTCCCAACCTTTTAAGTTTCTTTTCAAAATATTTCCTACTTTTGCTACCATCCATTTTATTGTGTTTTTATTAGTTTTAGTTTATAATAATATTGATTTTACACTGTTTGATTGGGTCAAGGTATATTTGTAAAAGCACCTGGTATACAGCATCTGATATACAGTTAGGTCCATAAATATTTGGACAGAGACAACTTTTTTCTAATTTTGGTTCTGTACATTACCACAATGAATTTTAAATGAAACAACTCAGATGCAGTTGAAGTGCAGACTTTCAGCTTTAATTCAGTGGGGTGAACAAAATGATTGCATAAAAATGTGAGGCAACTGAAGCATGTTTCATTTCAAATTCATTGTGGTAATGTACAGAACCAAAATTAGAAAAAAGTTGTCTCTGTCCAAATATTTATGGACCTAACTGTAGGTAAACAGCTGAGAAGAGATGTTTTACATAGAAGTGCAGTGGTTGGGCACATGTTTTGGTGATTGGCACGGGTGCAGCTCAGGTCTATAGACAACCATTTGGCCTGCTTATGCTGAGCCAGTAAATCCCTTTCCTTAAAGCAGCTGACCACGTGAAAATAGTAGAAAGCACCTTGAGTTGCATGTAAATGTATGATAAGGTGCTATATAAATAAAATTATTATTATTATAAGGCTGTACACATGGGATGCTATAAAGCAGCTATATTAAGGCAAAATTCCACAACAATACAATTATATTTACTAACAGTTCACTTACACACCATGGTATTTTTAATTATGTACAATTCATTCCTGTGTGAACATTTGCAATGTGGTATTAATTGATGGTAGATAATCTGGATTACAGAAGAAGCTCTTTTATGCAGTGACCAATAGCCAGACTCCTATGCTAAAGAGCATCCTTTAAACACTGCAAGCTAAGTATTTCTTGGCAAAATCAGCTAAACACTCACTCTCATTCAGCCTCCACCTTTTTGTGCATAAGCAATAGGCCACTGTAGTCAACAGCGCAAATCCTGCCAAGTACACCAAATGGTGGAGTGTGTTGTGCATAACACAATTTAACCCAGTCCAGATTTTTCTATGGTGGTAACCTGCAATGTCTGGATTACAAAGGCCCTCAGAAGCAGCTCTTTAAGCTGTGAGAAACTGGATCATTACTATACATCTGCGTGCAAGTATTGCTTCTAGACACTGCCAGAAGGTCACCTCCCAGGCTCATCGGAGGTAAGCACTACCACCCTGGGACACCAGGGGCTCAATCACTAACTGTCTTGTCTTCTGTTCCACCCACAGCTATAAGACGACACCCAATGAGGGCAAATGATCCCTTCCCTTCTTGTCCATGAGCTATAAAATCAGGGTGCTCCCGGAGGAATGTTCCTCATTTAGGAGATGAACAACAAGATGAACCTCCAACCCTAAATCCTGACAGCTACTTGCACCAGCTTTGTCTTAACCGACAGCTAATTATACTTTTTGTTAATTATAGCGCCATCATGTGCCTGTTATTTTTGTTTCTGCCTTACACAACAATGTTATACACATTGTCTGTTGGTTTTATCACAATTCTCTCACTAGTCTGTGGAAGTCATTATGCTGTGTACACTTAAATAACAATTATCTTGAATTTGAGTACTTACAGTTAAATACCAAGAATTAGCCCCTGATTAAAGTGGCTGTGTGGTGTAAAAGTTAAGGTTATGGCTCTTAAACCACAACATTGCCAGTTCACTCACAATCTCCAACTGTCTGTGTGATCCTGAGCAAGTCATTTAAACATGCCTGTAGAGAGGTGTAAAAAATTTATTCAAACTCCACAATATTTCCTGGTTGTTAAAGAAAGACTTGGCCAAAGACAAGCAAAATTTCAAAAAAGTAGGAGAACTGTTTCAGTGTTGTGGTAATCTAAGTAGAATGATATAAAACCATGGAACAGCTTCTTAGTATATTGCATCAACAGAAATTATTTGAATTTAGATACAGCAATGAGGTGCATAACATTTATTAATGCATACGTGTCCATAGTGTATTACACATCACTGGATCATGATCTCTGTATTTAGTCAATAAAGGTACACTATAATATCCCATATCGCTTTGCCAAGTACTGCATATAACATGATGTTTGAACAATATCCAAATCTCATAATGTCCTATTTCATAGAATGTATTGTGGATATTAAGTGACACATACCTATATATTCCTGAAGTAACAGAAAGGCATTTTACACAGAGGCAATATGGCTATTAAAAGTAAAAGTGGGGCCAAACTTAACATCCATATTTGTAAATAAAAAGGATAATGGAATCTATCTGGTCATTTACTTCAGTATGAGTAGAACCAGGATTTTTTTATTGTCATGTGGAGAACTCATAACAATGGCTTCTGTTTTGCCAATTTTTAATTGCAAACAGTCTTCTTCCTGCAATGGATATCATCAAAGCATTTTGTCACCTGTTATAATCCTTGATGCTGTTTTGGAGAGGTCCTGGAAATAGATCTGTGTGTTGTTGGCAAAACAAGGGTATGACATATTGTACTTGTATAAATGTTTAGCCAGGGGAAGAATGTAAATCAAGAAAAGAACAGGACTGAGTACTGACCCCCCAAGGAACCCCAAAGGAGATAAAATAAGGAAATTGTTATTTTCCAAAAGCAATATGTTCTTTCCTTTAACCATTCAATGTTCAACAGTGTCAATTCAAGCAAAATAAGCAGACTACATGAAGGTCATTTACAACCAGGACTAACACTATTTTTGCATTGTGAACAGCTTGAAAACCAGATTGAAAGACTTCATATACATCCTTTGGGTGTAGATGAGATTACAGTAGCAGGGTGAAAGTGTGAAAAGACAACAAAGAGCAGTTGAAGATGAGGTGATGAGGTGATGACAGTATAGGGAAATATGATTACGATTTTTTGGCATTGATTTTGCAATGACATGCTTAAATGCATCAAGCTTAAAAGGGTATACAGTAATCCCTCCTCCATCGTGGGGGTTGTGTTCCAGAGCCACCCGCAAAATAAGAAAATCCGCGAAGTAGAAACCATATGTTTATATGGTTATTTTTATATTGTCACGCTTGGGTCACAGATTTGCGCAGAAACACAGGAGGTTGTAGAGAGACAGGAACGTTATTCAAACACTGCAAACAAACATTTGTCTCTTTTTCAAAAGTTTAAACTGTGCTCCATGACAAGACAGAGATGACAGTTCCGTCTCACAATTAAAAGAATGCAAACATATCTTCCTCTTCAAAGGAGTGCGTGTCAGGAGCAGTGACTGTCACAGAGATAGAGAGAAAAGCAAACAAATCAATAGGGCTGTTTGGCTTAAGTATGCGAAGCACCGTGGCACAAAGCTGTTGAAGGCGGCAGCTCACACCCCCTCCGTCAGGAGCAGACAAAGAGAGAGAGAGAGAGGGATAGAGAGAGACAGAGTTTGTTTTTCAAGCACAAATCAATACGTGCCCTTCGAGCTTTTAAGTATGCGAAGCACTGTGCAGCATGTCATTTCAGGAAGCAGCTGCACAAAAGATAGCAACGTGAAGATAATCTTTTAGCATTTTTAGACGAGCGTCCGTAACGTCTAGGTGTGCGAACAGCCCCCCTGCTCAATCCCCCTACGTCAGGATCAGAGAAAGTCAGCGCAAGAGAAAGAGAAAAGTAAGCTGGGTAGCTTCTCAGCCATCTGCCAATAGCGTCCCTTGTATGAAATCAACTGGGCAAACCAACTGAGGAAGTATGTACCAGAAATTAAAAGACCCATTGTCCGCAGAAACCCGTGAAGCAGCGAAAAATCCGCGATATATATTTAAATATGCTTACATATAAAATCCGCGATGGAGTGAAGCCGCGAAAGGCGAAGCGCGATATAGCGAGGGATTACTGTACACACTGGTTAGTTTATCTAAGCTTAGACATTAAGATTCCAATAAATAATAACACTTGTTTTAACATTTGCTTTATATATATACATATTCTTCCCAGAATTTTTACCAATTTGCATTAATGTGTCCCACAATTCAATTCTCTGTTAAGATGCATTGTTATTCCCACCAATTTGTTTAACTGCTGGTTCAAAATTAGAACAGATTTAACAGCTCCCTTTAATCCTTTTCAAAGCTGGTCTCAACCTTAGTCCACAATGTAATGTTTCTCTCAATAGCCTTTGTGCCTTGTCTGAGAACATATCATTAGTTCTTGTGATCTGTGAGTTAATTGCCTGCCTGTCAGGACTACCTGTCATGACTACTGGTCATGTGTCTGCATGTTGCATTGTATCTGGAGCTTGTGTTCTTTGTCTGGTCATACTACATTTGAAGCATACATTTGTACATAATGCATTTAGTTGTTTTTTGTGTGAATCAAGAGTAAATCAACAGCGACCTCCATTTTCCCCACATATACCAACCAGAAATTAATATGCAACGATGCAGAAAAGTGAGAAGTCACAATTAGTCATTCATGAAATTCCAAAAGGTAACACTTTACCAGGCCTTTCATTGCTTTCATTCAACTTTAGATTAGTACTGCAAGATGATCTACAACTAATGAATAAATGACTGGTAAAGATGTAAAGTCACATTACACAATGTTTGGTAATGACAATCTCCAAAGCACTTGAATGCAAAAAATCACCAGTGACTTTTATAAGCAAAAAAATCTGATGACAAAAAACAAATTTTGCGAGTGTTGGTATTAAGAGACATGAACGGGTGAAAAGTTTATTATGAGAGGTAGAATAAAGACCAGTTCCCTTATGTATAATGTTGTGCATAGAAGTCATACTAAAACATGGTATATGGACAAAAGTGGAAATGTACGTACACACAAAAACATTCAAATGCACAAAACCGTGCGTAAGCCAACTTCCACCCCACAAATCCCGGTCAGCATGAAATGTAATGCACATGCACAAGCCTGCCGCCAATCTGACTCCTCCCAGAATTTAACCAAATGCAAAGTGGAGGTCCAACTCAGTGAAGTGGTGGAAAGGAAAATGTACTTTTTGGTGGCATGAACATTGGTATGAGCAACAAAAGGAACTTGATGGAATGACACTCAAAAGTTCAAGTTCAGAAAGTCGCACAATGCCCAAAATAAAAAAGAAGTGGTCAGATGTCAAAGTCTACATAAAAATGCAAGTTGTATCCCACCCTCTGAGTGTTTTACAGAAGTGAATTAGGGCACAGAGAAAGGAAAAAAATAGGGACACAGTGAAGATAAAAGGGGTGAAATGTTGACTTTAATCTTGAAATTTCCCATTTAATTCTGAAGTTTATTTTGTCATTAAAGTAGAACGTTGTAAACTTCATATTAAAATCAATGTTCAATTTACTAGAGTTTCTCAAATCCCACCTTAACTATAGTAGCACATTAAATGCTTCACATTCTATGTGTTCTATGTGTGTGAATCACTATGTGCTTCTTAAATGGGCTTCCTCTTCCGTAGACAGGAGCGTGCAGGCACTGATCATGATTACATTAATGATATTACAGCTCTCTGAACATTTTAGAATACTAAGATGTATACTTGATATAATTTTCATGATGAAATGCATTAAAGCATGTATTAAACATGGTGGCATGGTGGTGCAGTGATAGTGATGAGCTTGCAACATGTCCAGGGATTGTTCTTCCCCATCAAGGGATGTTTCCTGCCTCCTGCAAGATGCTTCCTGGGACATGCGCAAGCCTCGATGAAATAATTTATTGCAGCCATACCATATCTGTCAAACATACCAACCCCACTGCGGTGGGTTGGCACCCTGCCCGGGATTGGTTCCCTGCCTTGTGCCCTGTGTTGGCTGGGATTGGCTCCAGCAGACCCCCGTGACCCTGTGTTCGGATTCAGCGGGTTGGAAAATGGATGGATGGATGGATACCAACCCCAATTCCTGTCCTTCCATTTTCCTTCTCCATATAACCAATCGCCACAATATTAGCTCTGTAATAAATGTAAAACCAGCTGTAGGCATAGAACACCAATTCTTGAAAACCTTTATGCAACATTGAAATATCTTGTATCTTGTAATACATGTTTTTATTATTCCAGCCATCTATCCATCCAGGGTCACACCAATCCCAGCAAGCATACAGTTAAAAGCAGGAACAATCCCTGGGGTGCCAGCTCATCACTATCACTGCATCATTGTGCCCCCACGTTTAATTAATAACAGTATACATTATTTAAATGAAGTTAGTTTATCTGTAAAATGTAATATACATACTTTAATGCTTTTCATCATAAAAATGACATTAAGTATACATCCTAGTTTTCGAACAGCACACAACGACAAGAGGATAGCTCTTGGAAATTTAAATCAACTTAGAAGCCAGTCATCATCATTTGTAAATATGCACTCTCTTCTATTCAATTGAATTGATTTCCTTTATTGTCATTGTTTGGTTCAATGAGATTCAATATGCAAATGCTTCATAAATATATTTTCCTATAAAATGTTATAATACAATAAAGAAAATGTGGAGTATAGTATGAGAGCATAAGTACAATATACGTGTAATTATAGTGCAGATAGTGTAAATGGTTCATAAAGAGGCTCAGATTGTGCAATATTACAGTTTCAGTGCAAGTTAAGAGTGAGGTAATTATAAGTACAAACAGTTCTACCAGGAGCACTTGGACTCATTGAGTGCGTTTATAGTTCTTGGGATGAAACTGTTTCTGAGCCTTGAGGTCTGAGCAAGAAAAGCTCTGAAGTGTTTGCCGGATGAAAGAAGTTCAAAGATAAATATCCTCCACATCTTTCCAAACAGCTGCTGTACAGTTATGATTCCACACATAGATACTTTGGATTAAAATACTCTGGGTTGTGCACTGAAAGTAACAATGCTAAAGCAACTATGGTATTTGGAATAGTTTGACTATTGCATGCACCATTATATTGTTATAGAATGATTACAATCAAGTGCCTTAAACTTGTAAATGATATGCAATTAATTTCAATATATTTTTGATAAATCCTGCATCATTGATGTGAATCTGAAAAGAGGGAGACGACACAAAAACATTTCCACTGCTTTGACGCTGGGTGTTGCCAGTATGCAAAACCAAGTAGAAACTTATGTATGCAAGGGAGGAGGCTGCCGTGAAAATGTTCGTGACTTTAGGGCAAGTTTAGTTTTTATACATCTCAAAGTGTGCATGGAAATGGGTGTACTCAACATTTTTATGCATATGGACCATTTATACATGAAGCCCGAGATGATAACTGCAGGCTTAAACATAGTAAGGATAGTGCTGGGGGGCAAAACTGTGAAATCTAATAAACTGGGACCCCACAAATCAAAAGAGTAAATGAGCAAATTGAAAGTAAGAGGCAAAAAGATAGTTAAAACCAGAACCAAAACCTGACACTAGGGCCCTAATTTAAAGGACAGCTAACTACGCAAGAAATTTTCAAGACTTGTTAAACCACTGAGGGATAACGGAACATGAAGTCAAAAGCATATTTACAGCATCACTTCCATAATATCATCAGCAAATGTGGTCACAAGATGCATTCAAATGTGTTCCATAAACAAAGGAAAACAAGATTAATCAAACTTTGTCGACATGAATCAACAGAAAAATAAACCTTGACAATAGAATGCTGATAGCAAAAACACCCATAACAGTCCAAAATACAAAAATAAAATACATTTCGTATTAGAGATGCTCTCTGTCACTATTTACTAGCAGAAAGATGTAAGCCCAGGGTGGTAAAACATCCTGCAAACAGATAATGATCCAAGCGGGCATGCTCCATTTGTACAGGTTCATCTGTAATCTAAAGTTTATCATTCAAAAGAGAAAGAGAGAGAGACCATATATATGGGAACATTAGCAATCCAGTTCTTTTTTTTTCAGTCAGTGTATAGTAACATCCATCCATTATCCAACCTGCTATATCCTAACTACAGGGTCACAGGGGTCTGTTGGAGCCAATCCCAGCCAACACAGGTTGCAAGGCAGGGATACCCAGTGTAAAAGTATTGATTTGTTAGGTATAAGCACACTTTTGCCATTCAACCTCTGCTATAGAGTTCACATTAAAATATATTTAAGCGAATAATTTACTTAACTGCAATTTTAGTGATAGTATTTAAGAGAAGGCTCAGTAGTTTTAGAACTGTGAAATGTATCTGAGCAAACTGGCTTGATGCATGTTAGCTTTCAGCACACTTTTAAAATCATCCACAATATCTATTTCCATTGAAACTGATTAGGCATTTGAAAAGGGCAAAGCAGACAGGCAATAAACAGTCTAGAAGGCAGGAGGAACAACACACACAGCACATCCACACAACAAAAAAGACACCAGAGGGTAAGTGAAAAGGTAAATAGTAAAAAGAAAAAACAATGGCTGGGTGAAAATGTTCTTTTCATTATGCAGTTTTCATAAAAGTTGTCCTTAAAGGAAACAGATAATAAATGCCTGGTCCTTTCAACTTAAACTGTATCAATTTTCAGAGAAAACAGCTATATAAGATTGCATTATTCCCATTTTCCATGACAGTTATTATTTAATGGTGATTCATTCTGGACAAATGTCAAATGGAGGTTCCTTTTGTGGACTCAACAAGCAGGACCTGCTGTATTCAAATGTCAATGCCTTCAAATGTACATCTGGACAGGTCTGACTATCTTACTGCTACCTACAAACCTGTTACAGACAGAAGTTCTTAGGTGTGTTTGGAAGTTTGTTGTTTGTTTATATATATATATATATATATATATATATATATATATATATATATATATATATTGTAACAGAACCCCTGCGGTGGGTTGGCACCCTGCCCGGGATTGGTTCCCTGCCTTGTGCCCTGTGTTGGCTGGGATTGGCTCCAGCAGACCCCCGTGACCCTGTGTTCGGATTCAGCGGGTTGGAAAATGGATGGATGGATGGATGGTAACAGAACCCTCAGACCACACGTCAGACACTAGGTAAACGTTCAAATATTATATTTATTAGGACAAAACATGCACAAAGCACCCTCTTCTCCACAATATTCAAATAAACACAATAAACAATTAATAAATCAATAATCCTCCTCACTCCCAGACATGTTGCCACCCTTCCACCCAGCTCAGCGTCTGGAATTTCCCATCGTCCTTTTATATTCCCTGACCCGGAAGTGGTTCCAATCCTACAGTCCATGTGATTCCTTATCACTTCCGGGTCAGATAAAAAGTCCTTTTCTTCATCCCAGAAGTACGTCATTTCCTTTGTCACCTTGCCTACGACGTACTTCTGGGTTATTGGGCACAAACAACTCTCTGGGCCTCCCTGCAGCGTCATATGTTGGCCCCTGTGGTATCCAGCAGGGCTGTAAATGAAAACTCCATCATCCATGATTCCCTGCTGGTATTTGGGGCATTTCCATGCCGCAGGGAGAACTCCATCTGGCGGCCTCCTCCATGAGGGTCCATCAGTCGGGCCTTGGCAAGGTTGGTGACACTGTCGTGAGAACCTAGGAGGAAAATGAGTACTTAGTCCCTCTGTCCTCCTAGGACAACGTTGCCATTTGTGGCCCGGTCTGCGGCATTCATAGCACAGCCGTGGTCCCCCATTTGTATCCCTCCACGAGACTGAAAACACTTTGGAAAGTCTGGCTCCACCCTTGTTTCCACTGAGGAGGGTTTGACAGCCGCCCTTAAGCTCTCAGCACCCTTTTCAAGTCTGTTAGGAGACCACTGGTTTAATTTTGGGATCTCCTGTTTGATCTGGGGTTTGTTCACAGTTTGGGTCTCTCTATTAGTAAAAGAAAGCCCTTTCATTGTCTGAACACCCTTTGATTTTTTATTAGAAGGAGGCGGCATCTTCAGTACCGTATCGCTCCAGGAGACAGCACTTTCCAGCTGCTCTGGGTCAATCGGTGCTTTCCCCACCCCTTCTGTCATTGTCCCACACTCTTGTAGGGCTCGCAGTGGTTTGGCACCCGCTACTTATCAAACGTAGGCCTACAGCATTACCTACCTGTACTGCCAAATTATATAACACGGGACGCTCATGACCCAGCCGCCGCAGGTATTCTTCTACCTTCTTTATTGGCGCTTCGGCCGTCGCTCCTAAGTCTCTGATGATCTTCTTTATTTCCGTCAGCACCTGAAAAATACTATGTACGGGCTCTATTAATTTTTCAAGCTCCCGTACGTCAAGAAAGTTATGTAATTCGGCTGGAGGCAGGGTCACGTCCGCATTCTCCTTACCTGCCAGCCTGGAGCCAATGAGCACGTCCGCTGTCGGCACGTGCTCTGACGGGCTTCGCTGAGGCTTCTGGGATTTGGAGTTCTCCTGGGAGGACCAGGTCGCCATCTTTGGCTGACTGCGATCCGCCTGTCTCAATTTATCGGCGGACCGATCAGCCATTTTCCGGCTCTCCTTACCTTTTTGTGGGTCGAGCGCCACTTCGCTTACCTCCCCCTTCCCCTTCAAACAGGCCCAGCCCGTCTTCTTGCGGGTGAAGTCAAAAACATCAGGACGCATACCATCTGCTTCCCCCACTCTTTCAGGGATGGTCACGTGACCTTCGCCGGCACCTGACATGCGGAAGTCCTTCATTTTATTTTCAGGCCGTAACGAGCGTACACCACAATCTTCAGGATGTTTTCCTGCCTTCCACAGAGTCTCCGGATGGACATTTGGGAGGTATGTGCACAGGACAAAATGGTTTATTTTAAAAAGGTTTTCAAATGCTTCCCCGGCACATACCTCTTTGAAGTCATCCTCCAGATGTCTCTTCCGAGACGCGTAACCGCTCCATGGCTTATCTTGAGCGCAGGCCATATTAAATACAGGACCTTCACTTGGGCTGCCGCTCTGCTTAAGTTTTTTCTTCCTCATGACATTCTTGGAAAAGGAAGGTTTTGGCGACATTGCTGTGTGTCTGAACGTTGTCTTCTCAGGGTTCTGTCCACAGTAAAAATTTTTTAAACACAGGTCCTCTGCCAAACTGATGGCCAGAGAACCCTGCCGGCTACGCCAACTGTAACAGATTTAGGGTCCCTGTGACCCCTTGAACCCTCAGACCACACGTCAGACACCAGGTAAAAGTCCAAATATTATATTTATTAGGACAAAACGTGCACAAAGCACCCTCTTCTCCACAATATTCAAATAAACACAATAAACAATTAATAAATCAATAATCCTCCTCACTCCCAGACACGTTGCCACCCTTCCACCCAGCTCAGCTCAGCATCTGGGATTTCCCATCATCCTTTTATATTCCCTGACCCGGAAGTGGTTCCAACCCTACAATCCATGTGATTCCTTATCACTTCCGGGTCAGATAAAAAGTCCTTTTCTTCATCACGTCATTTCCTTTGTCGCCTTGCCTATGACGTACTTCCGGGTTATAGGGCACAAGCAACTCTCTGGGCCTCCCTGCAGCGTCATATGTTGGCCCCTGTGGTAATCAGCAGGGCTGTAAAGGAAAATTCCATCATCCATGATTCCCTGCTGTTATTTGGAGCACTTCCATGCGCAGGGAGAGCTCCATCTGGCGACCTGGGGGTGTTGGCCGTGATGACAGGCCGGCCATATCCCACTATATATATATATATATATATATATATATATATATATATATATATATATATATATTTATTAATATATTAATTTATATTATCTTCTGTACTGTACTTTTAATGTGGGAGCAAATAAAGTATCTATCTAACAATAAAACAATGTATGAGAGCCAGTCTAGTTCTAATCTATTTGGCCTTCTGTGTGTATTTTATTTGTATTCATCCATCCATTTTCTAAACTAGCTTCATCTCGAGTACGGTCACGGGGAAGCTTTAGAATATTCCAGCAACCATAAAACGCATGCCAGGAATAATCTCTGAAGGGTGTCAGTCCATCGCTGGGTGAACACACATATTACTCACACACTAGAGTCAAATCAGCATCATTGATCCACATGCATGTCTTTGTACTGTGGGAGGAAAACCATATTGACACAGGAAGAAAATGCAAACTTCACATAGGGACATGAACCCCAGTTTCCTTACTGCTAGGCAGCAGAGCTACCACTGTGCCACTGTGCTGCACATTTTACATTTATAGTAATACTAAAAAAGTCAAGTAATTTGTGAAAGTCAGCACTCTCCACTACTCTCAGTAACACTGCCAAAGAACAATTGCAAAATAAATAGGTACTTGAGCAATAAATGTTTATTTGCTTTGTTATATTTTTGTATTACTTTTTTGAGCAACTATCTTGTAATTCTTATTAGAGTTGGCAATGGTACAAATTGGTGCTAATTACACAAAAATAAGTTAATAACCATTTTTACCACACAATAAAAATATTAGTTTGCATAAATTAGAATGTGTTCACTTGTTTAATTCCTTAATTTATCCCAAATTCTAAAGTGTCATTACTTGTATTGACCTCTATTAATCCCTAACACCCTCCCACCCATTTTGCCCAGTCTTACATTATTTTCTGTATTCCCATCTTGGATATTTCAAGGAAAATGCAATGGTGTTACTGTTACCCACTTTGTGTCCTGCTCCATATATACTGCATAGCACTAATTTACCTGGATGTCTCCATTGTAGGCAAAGCTGCAGACTCTTTTTCTGTTTTCACACAAAAGCAAACAGAGAATAAGATAACATACATTAAGTTAAACCTTTCAAAATGGGCAATGGCATGGCAGGTCTTTAGCCTCAAGGCTGGACGTGACACATATGGTTATCAGCTGCTCTTCTGCAGATTTGTAATACATTTTAATGTATGTGCTGGCTTTGTAGAGCAGAAAATTGTCAGGCTGAAAGCACACAGTCAGACAAAATTGTGCTTGCCATGGTGGCTAACAGATGATCTCACTTGATGACCCCAGGTTTTTTTTTTTTCTGTTTTTTTATAAAATGATTTGAAAATGCCAGAAGGAAGGTTTGGCACTCTCCTTATAAACATGCATGCATCCGAATTTGACTTTGCATCAAGTGACCTGTTCCAAATAATATATACTGTGTTTAGTCTTGGGGAAATGTTTATTTACACCATTTATAAGTTGGGTAGTATAGATCTAATAATCATGAGAAACACAAAAAAGTCAGCTTCCATCAGCAGATGCAAAATCTCAAAAAAAAAAAGTAAAACAGATCCAGCAGCTATAAAAAGAGTAACTACTTTCATATTAATTCGACAGATGCGTTAGAGCAGAATTATCAAAACACAAAAAATAGTAAGTTTAAAATAGGAATAATGGGAGAATAAACATTGTTAAAATAAATATCCTTTCAATGTTACTAGCTCTTATATATTTTATTAACAAATCATTTTTTCATAAAATTAAATATGTTTTTAACTTTGTTAAGCAAAAAGGCTAGAAATTGTTTAAAAACTCAATTTTGCAAAGATCTAAAGCAGATGGGGAAACAGCACTACCTAACTTCCATTTTTATTACTGGGTCACAAACATACATCTTTTGATACTATAGAAAGAAATGTAAAGTAATAAATCTTTACCTGCTTGGATAGACATGGAATGAAAATCTTCCTCAAACTCCTCTCTTTATGCTTTCCTCTGTGCACGTGCTATTACTAACCACCAAACAACAAGGGGTCTTGGTATTTCAAAAGACGATACTTTCATAGGCGACAATTTTACTGTCAATTGTACACCAATCATTTATTTCAGCCATCTTTAATCCATACAAAAAATTAATTCATTAAAATCAATTTGTATTCAGACCTTTACAGAAGTTTGTGACGACAATACATTTGCATCCTGTGAATTATTAGTCTCAAATGCATTCTTCCAGTAATGAATATCATTTACTAAGTGCAAGTTTTAAACTTTGCTTAAAAAAAAAAAAAATCTCCTAATCTTCCCTAATATTAACAACTAGCACAGCAAATGCCCATTTATTAAAATAAGCTTAATGGTACAATGGCCTGTCTGTACATTTTAATCACATTGCGCATTTACAAACCTCTGTTCGCCATACATGCCTTAAATCCCTCTTTACTTGTACATCTTGTTGCATTCTTTACATCCCACATTCTTTATTCTTCTTGTTGCCTTCCTCAGACATTCAAGCCCTGTTGAGGAAGCTGGACAATGTGACGCAGGGGTGTACACTACATGGTTCTTATGCCAGTCACTTGACTTTTTTCATCACACATTCCCGCCCTGTTATGAATATAGGATGAAATTTTGCCTGGGCAGGGACATGAACGCTGGAGAAATGGACATCTTATAGCTTTACATATAGAGAGATTTCTATACTAGTAACTACAGTAATCCCTCCACCATCGCGGGGGTTGCGTTCCAGAGCCACCCGCGAAATAAGAAAATCCGCGAAGTAGAAACCATATGTTTATATGGTTATTTTTATATTGTCATGCTTGGGTCACAGATTTGCGCAGAAACACAGGAGGTTGTAGAGAGACAGGAACGTTATTCAAACACTGCAAACAAACATTTGTCTCTTTTTCAAAAGTTTAAACTGTGCTCCATGACAAGACAGAGATGACAGTTCCGTCTCACAATTAAAAGAATGCAAACATATCTTCCTCTTCAAGTCAGGAGCAGATGTCAGAGAGATAGAGAAAAAAAGCAAACAAATCAATAGGGCTGTTTAGCTTTTAAGTATGCGAAGCACCGCGGCACAAAGCTGTTGAAGGCGGCAGCTCTGTGAATTTCCCCCTGGGATTAATAAAGTATCTATCTATCTATCTATCTATCTATCTAGCTCACACCCCCTCCGTCAGGAGCAGAGAGAGAGAGAGAGATAGAGAGCCAGAGAAAAACAAACAAGCACAAATCAATACGTGCCCTTCGAGCTTTTAAGTATGCGAAGCACTGTGCAGCATGTCGCTTCAGGAAGCAGCTGCACAGAAGGTAGCAACGTGAAGATAATCTTTCAGCATTTTTAGACGAGCATCCATATCGTCTAGGTTTGCGAACAGCCCCCCTGCTCAATCCCCCTACGTCAGGATCAGAGAAAGTCAGCGCAAGACAGAGACGGAGAAAAGTAAGTTGGATAGCTTCTCAGCCATCTGCCAATAGCGTCCCTTGTATGAAATCAACTGGGCAAACCAACTGAGGAAGCATGTACCAGAAATTAAAAGATCCATTGTCCGCAGAAATCCGCGAACCATCAAAAAATCCGTGATATATATTTAAATATGCTTACATATAAAATCCGCGATGGAGTGAAGCCGCGAAAGGCGAAGCGCGATATAGCGAGGGATTACTGTATACTCTACAGCAATAGCAGCATTTCCAGACTCTACCAATTTATTTAAAAGATTGAATGTCAGGATGATCTAAGGCAGTGAAGTGAGTTCTTACTTAGCAATTGATCTTTATTAAATTATGCAAAGAATGTTGTAATTCACATAAAAAATGTCTCAAAATCTGTTTTGACTAAGATTATCCAAACTATATCTCAGACAGGGCCTGAATTGTGAATGATATAATCAAGCTCTTGACTTATTGGTTTTATGTTTTGGGAATTCTTTACATTTGAACTCAGTGGGTGAAAAAAAATCATTGCTTACTTGCCAGACAGTTTTGGATACAAACTAATTACATAGAATCCTCTAATAGTGTTATTTATTCAGAGTAACACCAAATGGGACAGCATTCTATCATGCAAACCTACTGTGATGTGTTACACAAGATTGCCCAATAATCTTACTCAGAAGAAAGAATTTTATTCCATCCTTCAAAACTCAGCAGGAAAAGATGTCATATTTTATTTTAAATTAGAAAAAACTACTTTTTCTATAAGAGGCAATCAAACTCTTTCTCAAAATGTGGTAAAATGTAATAATCCTCCTTAAAAATAAACAAGTTGGGCCTCTGTTAAATGTTTTGTTGTCTGAATATCTAATAGGGAGTAGTTCAGTTTTGGGTTTGCTGATAGCATAACTCTCTGAAATAACTAGGTGATGGCATTTGAGATATGAAACAAACAGTTAAGTGATTTCTGTAATTCTGTAATGCAATTTAAAAAATAAAACTAAAAATAAATTTAAAAAAATAGAATAAATGTTGAGGTTTACATATGAAGCAGGTGGTGACCTGGTGGCTTCATAATACAACCTTTAATGATGCATCTCTTTTTATAGAATATTCTAAAAATTCAATTATGAGAGTGTTAATCCTGTATTATATACTGTACAAGCACACGTAGTCTCAGGTTTGGTCGGATGTGGTGTGGTTAAGGTTTGTTTAGTTCCTCAAAGAATTCCTCAACACCATGTACCAGAATAGTTTTTTTGCCTTCTTTTCTCTGAAACTCTTGTCGTAGGCCTATTTCTGATGTTCCACCTGTCTTACAGTGACGTGCGGTGCGGTTCATGGCTGGTGAGGCACTGACTCCTTCAGAGTCAGATTTACAAATATATGAACCCAAAAGAGTAGTTTATTCACTATTCAATTGGCAGCATGCACATTGACTACTGGTTATGTTTCATATCTCATCACCATTCTTTACATACAATAGGTAAGGTACATATTTGGCTAAGAAGGAATATTACATTTATAGTGGTGAGAGACAGCACATTTGCTCTGCACCCTCTATGTGTTCTAAATTTACCGTTGCAATTCCACAATTCATACTCATTCAAATGAAATGAAAGTATTGAATGGTGTACAAAAAACGGATTTCAATTTTGACTTTAATTTAGACATTCAGTTGTTTTCAGAAGCTTTTAATTCTGATGCTTTAATCAATTTTAATATATACTATTCAACAAAAGAATAACAAAGAAAACAAAAGAATATTTTCTTTAAGGTCAAAATTTAGTTTTGAAATATTGGATTGTTTTTTTCTTAGTCTGGTCCCATTTTTTATAAAACTGAAAACTATTTATAGTCTTACCTTTATTTGTAAATGAAGTCCATGCGCCGATCCTTCTCCACGAAATTCTCTGACAATTTCTTGTAAAAGTCCTCCTTATTTTCCTTTAGTTTTTATAGATCCTAATCTTCCATTTTGGCAGTCAGTCGGAACAAAAAATAAAAATAAACGGACCGCTGCAGTGCACTTCACTTTCTGATATCGTGAACTTACTGGTGCCTAGAGGGTCTGCATAGAAGAACAGCAGCAACAAACACCTGTTGGGCTCACATCCACCCCCCCTTTGGTGCAGCACAGTACTGTCTGCCTCACTTTGTGCCTTTTCACTGCAGATTTATGTCCAATCAACAAGACTAAATATGTCACACACATTCATTAAAGATATTAGCCAGACTGTGGAAAGTCAGGGTTTATAATAAACGTGTCTGTAAACATTATATTGGCAACATACAGAGAGACAGCAACAGGCAGGCGCCAATTAAATGCATCAACCCAGTGTGTGAGGGATAGCACCTTGCATTTCTCCCCTGTATTTGAACAGGAAATGTGCTAATTCAGCGATTTTGACTATAAAAATGATCACAGTTATTGGAATCATACAGAAAACAAATTTATAGCACAGACAAATTTATTTTATATTATCATTAGTTTTTTTTTTCTTTTCTTGATGACTCCCTGATCACACATCCCTGCTGTATTGATGTTCCAATGTAGGCTGAACACTCACCATTTTCTTTCAGATTTTTTTTAATTGCACTCCATTCTTTTACAAGTTTCAACAGTCCCTAGTGTAAGAGCCAATCTTAGAAAGTTATTGTGTATGTGTATTTAACATTAAGTGTCTGCAAATTTCAAGTGAATATCAAGTTTACTTAAATAATTACTTAAATTATGGTATAATATTTACCCCCTATAAGTTAACATAAAATAGAACTGTCTTAGATTTTCCTGTAAAAACATGTTAATTAAGCCAGTTAGGAAAGAGACTCACTGCTAGAAGCAATAATTAGTTTACAAATTTAACATTGGCATACATTTTTCTGAATGTTAAGATTGTCTCCTTATCTTTCTACAACTTTTAATGAACATATGAATATTTGAAAGTTTGATTGTACTCATACAATCAAATATTTAGAGAAATGAAACAAGATAAGTAAGCCTTAAACAGAACTTCCGTTAAACAAGAACTTTTCTTTTCTTTGTAATATCATTTTTTCTATTTTTGTGTCAACTGTGTGCTTTGAATTTTAGTAAAAACTTTTAAATAAAGAGACTTGGATTGTGGAATTACTTGAACGCGTGTCATACTATTGCCTGAATTGTTCCATGAAGTAAACTAAAGCTACATAACCTCAGAAATTTTGGACAATGTAGCCACATCTACTGTAGCTGCGTTTTCCCAAAGTTTCCAAAATTCTGCAGCTCTAACTCAAAAAATGGGATTCAACAAAGGCCTGATGCGCAGAAATGATTCCACAGACAAAATATCTTCGTTTTTAAAAAGTTTAGTTAAATTTTAAAGTGAAACAGTTCACACAAAAAAAGAAGAAAAATTAAAATAGCAAAAAAAAAAGGAGAAAATTATATTTAGAAAAATGTAGTTCTGAGCTTAATCTTGTTACAACTTAAATCGTTATTAATTTCTTATAATTTCTGAACCATTTCAAAACGGTCAGAAAACTGTATGCTTATCCCATTTCTAAACTTATAAACTGGGTTTATCAAGTCCCTCTTTACTGGGACCTGTTCTAAACACAACGGAGTTTATTATCTCACTGTATCTCAGTTATAGCAAGAAGATTCTATTCTGGCGGAGTGATGGCTCTGAGGCTAGGGAGCTGCACTGGCAATTGGAAGGTTGCCGGTTCGAATCCTGTAAATGCCAATATGGACTCTGCTCTGTTGGGCCCTTAAGCAAGGCCCTTAACCTGCAATTGCTAAGCGCTTTGAGTAGTGAGAAAAGCGCTATATAAATGCAAAAAATTATTTAAAAATTATTAAAATTATTACTAACTTATAGGGAAAAAAAAGACTATACCATTGTCTATGACTATAGAAGAAATTATGTTCTATTCAAATAAAGCAAACATTAATATGAGTTTAACTCAAAACTTTAACTTTCTAAAATTGGCTCTTACATTTCCGGCCCCTAATTGGCTATGCAGGAGCGGAGACAATTACTATACTTAACTTCAATATGAGCCAGTTAACTTTATATTAACTATTGTTTTCAAATTACTAACAATATCACTGCAACAAACATTTTTAAAATTTCATATTTCAAACATTGGCTGTTTCTTGAAGCAGGCACAGTTTGTTCATGGGTCTGTCCAGTGTGCTGGTTTTGGTCTGCACACAAACTCTTCTGACTGCACCTTTGGCATCTGGCATTGTCTTGATGACTCGACCCATTACCCAGGAATTGCGAGGAGTAGCTTTATCTACAATTAAAACAACGCCCCCTGGTTCAAAATTTCTTCTTGGTGCAAGCCATTTTTGACGTTCTTGAAGTATTGGTAAATACTCTTTAGTCCATCTTTTCCAAAACAAATCGCCCATGTATTGAATTTGTTTCCAGCGTCTTCTTGGGTATGGTTCATTCTCTGAAACGAGTTCAGGTGGTAATTTAGGTTTTGTCTTCAGTAACAACAAGTGATTGGGTGTGAGTGGTTCTAAATCATTTGGGTCATCTGATGTCTTTGTAAGGGGTCTGTTATTGAGTATTGATTCCACTCTACACATCATTGTAGGAAGGTTTTCATCATCGAGTGTTTGTTAGTTTAGTGTTGAATTTAAGATCTTTCTTATGCTCCTTATTTGTCTTTCCCACACTCCACCTTGATGAGAAGTTGATGGTGGATTGAAAATCCATTTGATTTGTTCTTGCATCATAGCGTCGCTGATTTTTTTGTGTTCCAATTTTTTAATAGCTTCTCGTAGCTCTCTTTCTGCCCCAACAAAATTTGTTCCATTGTCTGAGCGCATGATTTTAACTTGTCCTCTTCTATCGGTAAATCGGAGTATGGCTTGGATACAAGAATCAGTGTCTAAGCTATGTGCAATCTCTATGTGCGCAGCTCTGGTTGTTAAACATGTGAAGATTACTCCGTACCTCTTAACTAGGCTTCTTCCTCTTTTGACTAGGAAGGGGCCAAAATAATCAACTCCAACATTTGTAAATGGTGGTTGATTTGGTGCTAGGCGATCTTCTGGCAAATCTGCCATTTTTTGCTCACCTACTTTCGCATTGTATCTTCTGCACGTTGTGCACTTTGAAATTATTTTTCTGATAGCTGAATTCACTTGAGGTATCCAGTATTTCTGGCGTAACTGTGCGAGCACATAATTGCGCCCACAATGTCCAATTCATTTATGAATGTGTTGCAATATGAGAGAAGCAACATGTGAATGCTTGTGTAGAATTGCAGGATGTTTAGCTTCTTCGGGCATTGCACCTTTGCAGAGTCTTCCTCCAACTCTCAGTATTCCATCTTGTATGATCGGGTCAAGTTTATAGATTTGACTGTTCTTTTTAACACAAGTCTTTTTCTTTAAAGCCTTTAATTCTTCTGGAAATTCTTGCTGTTGACTGAGGCGGATAAGCTCTGTTTCGGCTTTAACTAAATCGTTTAGTGAAATTGGATTTGTTTTTAAAGTCAGTTTATGCCTTTTCATGTGCTTTGCAATGAGTGATTTTTGTTCTTCTGGATCACTTTTAGTCTGACTAGTCTACTTGAAATGTTTTTCTTTCATTTCTTAAGTTCAGCATTAAGTCTTTAAACTTGAGGAACCAAGCCACTGCTTTCTTCAAGCGATGCCAATCTGAAAAGTAGGTGATTAGTTTGTTGATGGGCTCAATTGCTTCCTCTATTTTTGTCATGTTGACTGCACAAGTTTTAACTTCTGGATCATCTTCAATGAGTGAATTGTTCAGTTGATCTGGTCTTTTTGGCCATTCCCATTTGGGCTTCAATAAGAAATTTGGACCTTGTGACCATGTGGTGCTTTTGAGAAAGTTTTCTATGTTTAGCCCTCTGGATGCTTGATCAGCCGGGTTAAGGGCAGATGTGACATACCTCCACTGAGAAGGCTGTGAATGATCTCTGATCACGGAGATTCTGTTGGCAACAAAGGTCTTGAACCGAGTGCTTTCATTTGAAATGTATTTTAGCACCGTGGTGCTGTCAGTCCAAAATGTAGATTCTTCTAAGGGCATTTGAAGCTCACCTTTAAGCATTTTGTCCATTTTAACTGCCACAACGGCTGCTGTCAGCTCCAATCTTGGAATCGTGACCTGTTTCAATGGTGCAACTCTTGACTTGCCCATCAGGAATGAACAATGCTTTTTACCCTCTTCGTTGGTTAAGACAAGGTAGGTGACAGTGCCATATCCATCTTCACTAGCATCTGCAAAATGGTGCATTTGTGCTGTTTTTATGGTTCCAAATTCGGTAGGTTTGAAGCATCTGTTCACTTTATAGTCTATAAGTAACTGCAAATCATTCATCCATTTTTTCCATTTCTGAATGTGTTTGACTTCTACTTGTTCATCTCACCCAAATTTCTCTTAGAAAAGTCTCTTAGAATAAGTTTTGCTGGCAGTAGGGCGGGCGCTAGAAAACCAAGTGGATCATAAACTGAGCTAACAACAGACAGAATACCACGCCTTGTAGCGGGCTTGTCTTGTAACTTAATCTGAAATTTGAAACTGTCCGTTTCTGTGCACCACTGGACACCCAGGGCACGCTCTGTGGGAAGGAGACTGTGGCTCAAGTCTAAGTCCTTTTGTTCATGAGCTCTGTCTTCTTCAGGAATAGACAATAAAACTTCTCTGTTGTTACTCACCCACTTAGTCAAGTGAAAACCCCCTTTGAGGCATAGAGCTTGGAGGTCCTTTGCCAGCTTTATTGCTTGTTCCTCTGTTGTCACTGACCTTAAGCAGTCGTCCACGTAGAAGTTATTGAGAACGGTGTTAACAGCTTCTTCAGGAAATGTATCTCCGGAGTCTTCGGCTGTTCTACGCAAAGCATAAGAAGCACAACTGGGTGAAGAAGTAGCACCAAAAAGATGTACCGTCATTTTGTATTCTTCAAGGTCTTTACTTAAATTACCTTCAGGCCACCATAAAAAACGTAAAAGATCAGTGTTTCTATCTGGTACTTTAACCTGGTAGAACATTGACTTAATGTCTGCCATTAATGCTACTGGCTCCTTTCTGAATCTTGTAAGGACGCCAATGAGTGTGTTAGTTAGGTCGGGACCTTTTAATAATTGCTCATTAAGTGAGATTCCCTGATAGGTGGCTGTGCAGTCAAAGACCACTCGAATTTTATTTTTCTTTGGGTGATACACACCATGATGTGGGATGTACCACACTCTGCCTTCATTGCAATTTAGGTTTTCTTTGGGTACCTTGACAGCATAACCCTTGTCTATAATGTCTTTCATGAAGGCTTTATAGTCTCCGTGGAAACCTGAATTTTTGCTCAGTTTTCTTTTGAGTCCTATAGTACGCTGTTCAGCAATACAGCGATTGTTTGGCATTTTCAGTGTTTCATCCTTCAAAGGCAAATTTAAACAATAATGACCACCTACCAGACTCGCAGATTCTGAAGCTATGCGCATGAACTTGATGTCCTCCTGTGACATCTCTTCCTTTTCTTCACAGCTGCGTTCTGGAAAATCTGTGTTATACTGTTGCAGCAACAAATCCTCAATCTCTGTTATTGACATGCGGTTGATTGAATGTTTGTGCATCTTACCACTGTGTTTTGTGAGGTCATCTATCTTTTTATATGGTCCACCGACTACCCATCCAAGTGTAGTCTTCATAGCATAGGGACTATGGCAAGCCAAATTATCATTCAGAGATATCTTTAAAACATTCAAAGATATCTTGAAAACATTTAAAGATATCTCTAAATCTTTTAAAGATATCTCTAAATATTTCAAGATATCTTTAAATATTTCCAGATATCTTTAAATCATTTGAGATATCTCTTAATCATTTGAAGATATCTGTAAATGATTTAAAGATAACTGGAAATGATTTAAAGATATCTTGAAATGATTTACAGATATCTTGAAATGTATCTCGAATTAAGATATCTTTAATGCACTTCAAGATATCTTTAAATGATTTGCAGATATCTTCAAATGAGCGCTTGCGCATTTAAAGATATCTTTAAATGATTTGCAGATATCTTTAAATGAGCACTTGCATATTTGCAGATATCTTTAAATGAATTACAGATATCTTTAAATAACTTCCTCTTTATTTAAAGATATCTTTAAAACGAATTACAGATATCTTTAAATCACTTCCTCTTTATTTAAAGATATCTTTAAAACGAATTACAGATATCTTTAAATCACTTCCTCTTTATTTAAAAGTTGTACTCATTATTCAAAAATCACATCACTTCCTGTGAAAGGCTTCCGTTTTTCGTTCGTTTATTATAGAATTACAAATATACTTGTATTTCTGTTTTCCAACGCACGAGTAGTGCAGTCTCACAATCAAGCCCCAGAGGTAATGCTCAGCATTCATTTTACAGTAATTTTTAACTGTTTTAATCATATATAGCACCGTTTCATGCAAAATATCAATGGCAGCTGCCGCACGTTTGGGTTTCTTAGTTCGAAACTTAAAAGAAGTGGTGAGGCGGCCTTCTGCTGTTATGCACCTAAAATCTGGAATAGCCTGCCAGTAGGAATTCGCCAGGCTAATACAGTGGAGCACTTTAAAAAACTACTGAAAACACATTACTTTAACATGGCCTTCTCATAACTTCACTGTAATTTAACCCTGACACTCTGTATATCCAATTCATTATAATAACTATTCATTCAAAATTTGTACTAACCCCTACTCTCTCTTCTGTTTCCTTTTCCGGTGTCCTATTGGTGGTGGCTTGTGCCACCACCATCTACCCAAAGCACCATGATGTTCCAACAATGATGGATGGATTAAAAGCCAGAAGTCTGTATAACCATCAGCATCAAGTGACTCCGTGAGAACCCTAACTACAAAGAGGACTATTTCATTTATGTTAGGTAGAATGCCCAAAGGGGACTGGGCGGTCTCGTGGCCTGGAACCCCTACAGATTTTATTTTTTTCTCCAGCTTTCTGGAGTTTTTTTTTTGTTTTTTCTGTCCACCCTGGCCATCGGACCTTACTCCTTATTATGTTAACTAAGGTTGTCTTATTTTAATTTCTTTTTTGTCTTTTATTCTTCTTTTCTTCATTATGTAAAGCACTTTGAGCTACTTTTTGTATGAAAATGTACTATATAAATAAATGTTGTTGTTGTTGTTGAATAAAGGTGGTCGTTTCCAGTCCGACTCCTTGATATTTTACATTTTTATCCTGCCGTTAGGATTTTTTTCCATAATTTTTTGTCCATGTGTGTAGAATATGAAATATGAGAGCGATTGTTTGCGCCGTTTATATTTGCTGTGCATAAGTTGCTCGCAGCGCTGGTTATTTACTTATTTATGTGAAAGGCAATTTCGACATGTTTATCATGCGGCTTTCCTACGTAGACGACATTTAGATAAATTTGTGCTTGTGTGTACTGTTTAGCTTTCCTTTTGCAGATCACATGTCAAGAGAGAGGGGTGAAGTCCAGCGAGTGTTAGCCCAGGCGCTGACATTCGTACATCAAGCAGAAGAAGAACTTGGAGCAGACATGGAAGGGCAGAACTCGGCTGCAGATTCTGAAGCGGCCGCATTTGTTCACGAAACTAGAGCCTTATTTCAAAGACGTTCAACTGCAGAAACGAGTCACAGAAGAGGAGGTGATGACTAAATAACTTCCAAGTCGTGATACGGAATAATTCACTTCATAATTAAAAATTGCCCGTTTATCACGATTAATTCATGATGAATCTTTATATCCACTTTCCTTTGCAAGTTTGTCAGTCAGTCGGTCATTACCCAACCCGCTATATCCTAACACAGGGTCACGGGGGTTGTATATTTTAATTATAATAAGTGCATACTAACAAACATGTGATGTATTAGTTTTAAACTAATTCGTGAAACATAACCTCCCACTGTATTTTTATAGGCAGAAAATATAAAGGACGGGTTAGAGGCGATATTTGGAAAAGTAACTTGTTTCTGTTACAAAAACACAATGAAGACTTTGTCCCTCCACCTTTAGAAATGGCCAGGTTGACAAGAAATGGTCTAGGTTAGTAATTTTAATTTACAGTATAGGTGTCTATATTTTGGCAGGTAAAGTATAAATTTTATTAATTATGAAGTGATTTCAACATCTGTAGTCTATAACTAAAACCTCAAAAGTGTTGTAAAATGTAATATTACAAAGAAATGGCTGTAGTTAACAATTTCAAATATTGCAGGTGTTCCTAAACATGAACAGCCTGGTTCTACTGAAAGATATGGCTCAAAGTCAATAATTCAAAGGAAATGGAATTTTTCTTGTTTTGAGAAGTTTGTACAGGATAGCTTTCCTGAAGCACCATTGCATTTGACCGGCTTCACCTTTGCAAAAGCAGAAAAAGGCAGACGTCTTAAAAAACTTGCTGCAACAATAATACATGATTTAGAATTGGAAATTGGAAAAGGGAAGATTTTTGTAGTTCCTGGACGAGATCTACCTCTACCAGTTCAGGTTTGGAAGCAAACTTGTATTATAAATGAATATTGATAATGTAAGTGTGAATAATTTTTTATTTGTTTCATTTTCACAGTAACATTTTGCAAAAGAAATTAACAGGCAGTTAAATTATTTCATTGGAAGTACAAAGTTGCAGGTCTGTCACCAACAGCTAATGTAATATTTGATCCTGATGTCTTTATGTCATTAAAGTTGTCTGTTAAAAGAAAATGATGCAAGTATCTATCTATCTATCTATCTATCTATCTATCTATCTATCTATCTATCTATCTATCTATCTATCTATCTATCTATCTATCTATCTATCTATCTGGTATAGTGCCTTTCAATTCTGTCTGTCTGTATCTCTATCTATTATATATATCAACCTTTATCTATCTATTGCATATAGTGAATATTTATCCACAACCATGTACATACATTATATAGCTGCTAGCATCATTTTTATATTGTCATACAGCTGACAGAAGCAGGAATGTCCTGTTACTTTTGCTGACAGACCTGAAACCAACTTGCAAAATGAAGGTCAGACCCAATTAGAAGAAGTGCATGGTGCTTTGAGCTCAGAAATTCATCATGTAATGAACAACCAGGAGAGGCTAAATGTCAATATACAGACTATAGAAGACAATCATCCCCAACATGAGGTAAGGGTATATTTCACAGTACTTCTTTAAGAAGTTGATAAAGTGTGCCAGTAGCTGGCAGGAGTTTACCAGGCAAAGGCACCACTAAAAGGAAATATGGTGTGTGTTTGCAGTTGAATGTACTTTGACAGTAGGAGTGGTCCCAATCTGTATATACTTATAATGTATAGATGTCTTGTACAGCATTAGAGAGGGTCATTTGCAAAAGGAAGCAAACGTTGTGACCTGCAGTGCTGGCCCAGCCCCTGGAAACTACCTGCTAGTCAGGGCCACCTCATAAGTTGCATACATTTCTCTATACTGAAATACCATGATTCATTATTTAAAGTTCTAAGATTAATAAGAGGATGTCTCTTGTATGTTTGTTAGATAGAGAATGCAAGTGTGGTTTATGTATTCTTTACAGATGAAGCATTACAATGTGAATGTTATATTGCAATTACTTAAAATGTGTTTTTACTATACTTAGACTGCATTTTTTCTAAAATTTTATTTATTTAGTAAAGCAAAAATGTATTTTAGGGTTATATACACTATTTATTTTTAGACTCCTGTCTTAGATGTTGAAGTTAGAGAAGAGTCAGTTCAGAGAGTAGCAGATGTTACAAACCAACCAGAGGTATGCAAACATTTTCACATTTTTGTTTAAATATAAAAGAATATAATAAAAAACATAGTGCCTGTTTGTTTGTATTACGGAATTGTACAAATTTACCAATCTAAAGGAAGTTTAATTTGAAAATCACTTGCGTATAAACAGAAAAAATGTGTACATTTTCACTTTGTGTTCCAATGTAAACCTTAGAGAGAAATTTCAAGATTCTTTAACTGGATAAATTAAAAACATCCTTTTAATAACACCATAGGATTATGTTTTACGGTATGAGCTGCAATTCTGAAACCAAAGGCAAAATACTGTAGTTATAGCAAGAGGTATATATCTTTAAGCTCATAAATTCTGGTACAGTTATAACACCTCTATGGTTTCCAGCATTTAGTTTCTTATTAATCTTTATTTAAGTTTATAAGTACAAGGATTTATTAATAAAGCATTCTACTTTAGGTAAAATTTTGGGTTTACTTTTTAGTTTCAGCTGTTATCTCTGACTACTGAGGCAGCAACAGCAACACCACCACCTTCTCCTTTTGCATATGTAAATACTGGGACTCCAACAGTACGTATCACAATTCATCTTTTCTCTGTCACATTCTGTTCTTGTCTACTGCAGTGTTTTCTAGTGCACCAGGATAAACTAAATGGTCTTTTATAAAAGAGAAGAAAAAACTATATTTATTAAATGATGTGATTTTTTTTTTTTTTTTTAGCATATTCATTTTTTGTTAAGGAGAGTTATACATTCTTTTAACTCATTGTGCAGTAAATTTACAAAAACAAAGAATTATGAGAGGGGTGTAGGATGCAGTTTAGAGGTTAGGTTTCCATCAGAGCTGTGGTTATTAAATAATAATTAATACTGTGCTTCTTGTGTGGTCTGCATTTTCAGTTTATTTATTTATTTGTTTATTTATTTTTGTAAGATCCAAATACACCAGTCACATTCTGAGGAAAAGGAGTTGGATCTTAAACGAGGTAATATTACCATTCACTCAAAATTTTTTAGCTCTTGAGTGATAAAAGAAAAAAGAAAAAGGTAGTATAGCAAATAATAAAAATGTATTCTGAGACCTTAGTTTATACTATTTTTCTGTTAGGGTAAACTGAATCTGTTTCCCTCACAAAAAACTTTAGTTGACTTCTTATTTTTATAATAATAATTTTAAAGTAACAGCAATTTCAGCATATTACTAGATATATTATTTTGGCTTCAGTTCAGCCTCAACAAATGACCTCTAAGAATACCTTTTGAGTAGGTTTCAAAGTTATAATTACAAACCTTGAAAGATACCTATGCTATGCCATGTTCTGTCATCTTACCACTTCCTACTGATCTGATGATACTGTTACATTATAATGCAACTCAGAACTTTTTCTAGCCAGTCTTCAAATAATACAAGATATGAGGTAAAAAAATAAACAGATTTTTTTGAGATGCACTTTTCACATTGTTTTTAATGTGTTAAAAGGTTTTTCTGAATTGGAATTGCTTGTTGAAGATGAAATTTGCATCAGCATAAGAAGAGAAAATATCTTAGAGGATGTTCAAGCAATCTACAGTAAAACTGACATTCTGAACAAACGTTTACGTGTAAAGTTTATGGATGAGGAGGGTGATGACTTTGGAGGCTTAACAATAGACCTTTTCTCTTCCTTTTGGAATAAGGCTTTTATTGAATGGTTTAAAGGGGAAGATGCCCTTGTTCCTTGTCTTCCTATAAACCAATTCTCTGAAGCTCCTGGCAAATTCTCTGTTGTTGGCAAAGTACTGACACATATGTGTCAGCTCATCCATTGTATACCACCTCGGTTCTGCAGGTCAGCTCTGCTTTCCATTGTGTTTAATACCTCCACTATAGACAGCGGAATACTGTTAGATGATTTTTTTGTTGCATGTAACAACAGCAGAGCGTAGCCTACTGTGGAAAGCTTTCAAAGATTTTACTGCAGTCAGTGCACCTGAAAAACAGGACCTGCTTAATTTTTTTTCAGTTCATGGCATGTATACTCTTCCTTCTACATCCAATTTTAAAAGTCAGCTGCTTTTAGTTGCACAAAATGAACTTATTATTAAGCCAATGTATTTGAATACATTCATTCAGCAATCAATACCAGAAGTACACATGGCAATATTTTGGTCACAGCTAGACACAGACCTCATTTCTTATTTGTACTGGAAGGAGATGCCAACTGTAGATCATGTTTTACACTGCCTTACTACATGTGAACCTGACTTAAGACCTGAAGAAGATGTAGTCTATTATTACCTACGTGACTTTATCAAGTCACTGGACCTAGATGACATGTGTAAATTTCTTCAGTTTGTAACTGGTTCCCCACTGTTACCATATGATGGGATTAAGGTATCTTTCAATAGACTAAGTGGCACACAGCATAGACCTATTGCACATACATGCAGCAATATAATAGAAATTCCTGTAACTTACACATCTGTGCAGGAATTTAGACGGGAAATGAGGTCTGTTTTGTATTCAGATGAAGCATTTACAATGACAATGTTGTAATTTTTTTTTTTTCTTCTTAAATATAGTTACTGAGTTCCAGGTGCCTGTTTGTGCAAACTGCAGTGTTGAAAGAAACATACATAATATATACTTAGATTTCAGAAAGATTAAAAGGTTTTGAAAATCACAGACACATTATTGTAATAATCTCAAATAAAAATTTCCAGTTTTTCATGTTTATTTGTTACACACTTTGCTAAAATTACATATTTCAGAAACAACATTGTGTTGTTTATCTACAATTGTCATTATTACAATGTTGTTTCATAAAGTTGGAAGTCAAATATGTATAGTTTTTGCTGTTTGTATTACCCTCAAACAAACTGTATCTGTTTCAAACTGGAAGTGATATGTAATTTTTACAGGAATAATGTGAAGTGTTATGTATGATACAATTTATAATTGTTAATATTTTTTGTAAAGTGCCTAATAATATTGTTTTACAGTAATCCCTCCTCCAGAGCCACCCGCGAAATAAGAAAATCCGCGAAGTAGAAACCATATGTTTATATGGTTATTTTTATATTGTCATGCTTGGGTCACAGATTTGCGCAGAAACACAAGAGGTTGTAGAGAGACAGGAACGTTATTCAAACACTGCAAACAAACATTTGTCTCTTTTTCAAAAGTTTAAACTGTGCTCCATGACAAGACAGAGATGACAGTTCCGTCTCACAATTAAAAGAATGCAAACATATCTTCCTCTTCAAAGGAGTGCGAGTCAGGAGCAGAGCATGTCAGAGAGAGAGACAAAAGCAAACAAATCAATAGGGCTGTTTGGCTTTTAAGTATGCGAAGCAGCGCAGCACAAAGCTGTTGAAGGCGGCAGCTCACACCCCCTCCATCAGGAGCAGAGAGAGAGAGAGAGAGACAGATAAAAACAAACAGTGAAAAATCAATACGTGCCCTTTGAGCTTTTAAGTATGCGAAGCACCGTGCAGCATGTCGCTTCAGGAAGCAGCTTGCACAGAAGGTAGCAACGTGAAGATAATCTTTCAGCATTTTTAGACGAGTGTCCGTATCGTCTAGGTGTGCGAACAGCCCCCCTGCTCAATCCCCCTACATCAGGATCAGAGAAACTCAGCGCAAGAGAGGGAGAAAAGTAAGTTGGGTAGCTTCTCAGCCATCTGCCAATAGCGTCCCTTGTATGAAATCAACTAGGCAAACCAACTGAGGAAGCATGTACCAGAAATTAAAAGATCTATTGTCCGCAGAAATCCGCGAACCAGCAAAAAATCCACGATATATATTTAAATATGTTTACATATAAAATCCGCGGTGGAGTGAAGCCGCGAAAGGCGAAGCGCGATATAGCGAGGGATTACTGTAAATCCAAATAAATTGGTATCTGACAACAATGCACAACATTATACTGAGTAATTTTTTGGAAAAAATGTTTGTTTTCTTCATGTCTATCAGTGAATTAAAGTTCGTACTGCTGCCTGATAGCACCACATCATATTGATTTGTAACTCTGAGCTGGCCTTGGGTGAGTGAATGTGTGTGTGTGCGTGCGAGTGGGCCCAGCCTGTAAAAGACTGACATCCAATTCAAGTGTGGTTTCTATGTTGTTCTCATTTCTTCTGGTGGTACAATCAAATAACAAATTTAAGTGCATTGCCTATGCAAGCTTGGATCCCCTGCATAACTGTGGAGTAGTTCACCCTTACCACTCAAATAAGATTCCCCCTCTTCCCTTCTGTAATCTATCCCTCCTGCAGTTTCAACCTTCAATACCAACCTTCCTCCAGACTCAATAAACTCTTGTTGTAAAGTGGTTTTAAATACGGTCATGGTGTCACAGATAACTTGCATTAGTGCCAGGTGCAGCAGACTAGAAAAGTCTTTGGTGGGTTTTTGGATCCTTAAACTCTAGGGTGTGCAAGGAAGGGCCTTGTCTGTCTCCTTAGGTAAAAGGGTTAGAATGGCCCCATATGTTACTTATAGAAATGTTTTTTGTCTTTTCAAGCATTCTTTCCATGGTTACACTCTTGTTTCTGATGAGAAAGGTAGGCATCCTAGTCTACTGTTAGGAGGAGCTCTATACTGTATGCTTCTATCCACATGACCTCTCAGTTACATTGAATTTATTGTCGTAATTTATTTTCATTACCTGAGTTTTATTGTGCAGTTCAAAATGGAACATATTAAACTGAAAGACTACAGACATGCATCCTTAACATTTTACATCATGAAAACTATGTAAACAGTTGAAGTTACCAACCTCAGACATGTGGTGAAAACAGCACCTCATCCAAAGTACTTTGCCTGTTAGATGCACATTTGTGCAGGCAACATCAATCTGTTATACAGGTCCTTCATTTATTTGGATCGGGCATGCAGACACGAGGCCCATGTTTTTGACCTATGTGGTGCCTTTCACAACACTACTGTAATATAAGCTAAGATCAGTGAAAATGGGTGGTTGTTGTGTGTCTTGGATTTCTGACAATAAATGGACCACTATTTGAGGCTACATAACAGTGTGCAAGGTTAAATGTTTGGTAAGTGACACAGGGACTCTGAAGAACTCCCAGATTTCTTCCTGCTTACCCTATTGTAATATTCTGAGACTAACTGCTGAGATTCTTGTGCGGGTATGCCAGTGTGGGCTGTACAGGAGGCCTGGTGGATGACTTCTTTTAGTGAGGAATTGAGGAAGCATATGCAGCTTAATGTTAGCAAAACAGAAGAGATGATGGTATACCACTAGAACTGACCAATTCCTTAATCCAAGGAGTAGGTGTATTAATACCAAAGGATGTAGCTGTACAAAATCTGTATTGGGCTGCAATCACTGAAACAATATACAAAATTGGCTAACTGTGTTTCCAAGGGTTGCTGAGGTCATTTGACATGAGTAGAATAAATCTGCATATGTTGCATGAATTTAAGGTACCAAGTGTGCTCTTTTAAAACAACAGTTGTCAACAGACTGGATAAGTTAATCAATAAGACCAGTTCTGTTTTAGGACCAGGCCCTGGAGTGGTGGCTTTGAGGCTAGGGATCTGCACTGGCAATCGGAAGGTTGCCAGTTTGAATCCCATAAATGCCAAAAGGGCCTCTGCTCTGTTGGGCCCTTGAGCAAGGTCCTTAACCTGCACTTGTTGAGCGCTTTGAGTAGTGAGAAAAGCACTATATAAATGCAAAGAATTATAAGCTGCTGGCTATCAGGAACAGTGTCTCATACCTCCAGGCAACATGTGGATCACCTTTAGTTCTTGGCTCTTCTACTGTGGTGCAGTGGGTGCTATTGGATATCTTTCTTTTTTACTATTTACCATTACATGTTAAAACATATACCTTGAATGGACAATTTGTTTTCTGATATTTTAGTAGGTTAATGTTAAATTTATTATGGTCAAATTAATTTTTTTGGCTCTCTGTCTAGTATTTAATATGACTAATAACTAATCTAAACTAACATTTTCTTTTGCACAGTTCATAGTTTAAATTTTCCAATCCCTTCTGTTACATACTGTTTTAACTCAAATTTCTTTTGTCTATTTAAAGTGTTTGCTGAATGGGTTTTTTTATTTTTAACATTTACCTTTCCTTGATTTTATTTTTTCTATGACTCTGACACTCCATTCTGCCCTACTGTCCACTGTACCTAAACATCAGACATTTTCTCAATTCTTTTGCAATTTAGAAACTGGAAGTAAAGTTGATTTTTCTTTTTATGTCTGCTTGTGCATGTGTATTTTAAGGCAGTATTTTACAGCATCAGGAAATATGACATACATTTATTAAAGATGCAGTCAAAGAAAGAGACTGTTTATTAAGCATAATTGTAAACCTATTATATTTACTGCCAGCACAATACAAAACATAGAAAATTATAAAAAAAAATGTAACATGAAATTATATGTTTAGGGTTCTTCCATTAATACTAAAACTGAAAATGAAATCATGGTTGACAACTCTCTTAATTCTTTTTCCAATATGCTGTTAAGATGATGATGCAGTGCTGTCTGCATTAGATTGTAAAAGCTCAACAACACAACGGACACATCGAGAATACTTATCCTGTAATCCATCTCCATGCTGAAATTCAGCAGAAAGCATTTCCATCTGCTGATTAGTTAAATTTAATGTGTTGGATGACTCTTCTTCCTCAATCACATCAGAAGAAATTAAAGCTGGCCCCCCAATTCTTTGTAAGTTTTCTAATAAAAGCTGTTCAATAGTAGCATCTGATGGAGCAGAATTTGTGATGAGAAGCCCATCTGACCAAATCTGTTCTGGTGTTCGGTTTCCTTCTGTTCTAATTCTGTGCATATTCCAACCATTTCTAAATAGTTCAAGTCGTTTGTTAATTTCATTAAGGTACACTAAATGAAGACATGCTATGTGTACAGTATTATCTGGATTCAGAATACGAAGATCCTCCATTTCATAGAACTCCTTGTAAAATGGTTCAATGACCTGTGAGAATACGTCTTTCCAAAGCCTTTCAATTCTTTGGTTGTGTACTGATTGTCCAGTAATATGGCTACCACGCTGCAGTCCTCTCAGCATATTCATGAGCAGTGCTACTTGAGTATTTTCTCCTCCATGATCTGATCTTACTCGAGATGGTAAACCATACTTCACAACAGCCTTGCAAAAAACTTCTAAAACTGTGAATGATTTGTTATCCAATGCACAATTTAAATATGGAATAAGACGCGAGAATCCATCAATACATCCATGAACAGTAAATCCCCATCTACAAAAAAAAATATTTAAAGGAAACCAGAACATAAATTATATATCCTAAATATTTTTTGATTAGGAAAACACTGATCATTATGTTGATTGACATTCTATTACTTTTCTCAAATGAATGAGATTACAATAAACTGGGTTACCTTGCTCAGATCAAATTTAGTAATAAATAATGCAGGTAACTAAAAGTGTAAGACCTACCTAATATACTATACCGCAGTACAAAAATTTACAAGAATGAATTACCGTATCAACTTCATGTGGCTGTCCATGTGCCAGAGACTGTTTGGGGATGCAACTCGGTATGATCTTCTTTGGATTACTTGGGCCCATCTTCCTGCAGTACTCATAGGGTCAATTCTCATTAAAGAGCTGTGTATTCTTTTTCTTTGTACAATTAATCCCTTTGCTCTAAGATATCCACTGATCATCTGTTAGGAATTCATACAGCAGGAATGTTTTAGTAAGCTAAAGTACACTAATATGTTGGTGTGTGTGTGTGTGTATAACCACAGGATTAATTATTGAAAGGCTTCTTCTAACTTTTTAAAGTTCTGCATAAAAATACCACATCAAACAAACTTAATAAGTGATTGCAGAGAAGCAGAGGTCACTGGGGCAGAACTAATGTAGGTTAAAGAAAGGAAGAGAAACTGAACCCAAGCCAATGAAAGAGTAGAGCTAAACACATTTACCCATAATGTTCCAAATAAGATTAATGTAATATCCTTGGCCTTTGCATTGTGAGAAAAAACTATTTCTGCAGAGACGACACAAACATGGGGAAAACTTGTACACTCCACATTGTTACTACATATAAAATATGCAAATAAAAATAATTCAGTTTCTAGAAGCTAAAAAAAACTTACCTCTGTCCCAGAATTTGGATATTGAGAATGGAGCAGTTTTACTTCATTATCAAGTTCATTGTCAGTAATGCCACTGAATTTACTGCATGGGGACAGTCCTTCCTTTTTAAGTCTCTTGTAGATATATGACACAGAACAACCTAAGTGGTCAGTAATCATCTGTCCAGTATATCCTCGTAAAATGTAAATTTGAAGTTGTTCTCTAGTAATCAATATCTTTGGTAAACCATGGCCACCTGTGTGTTATATTGTTTGAATAAGTATGTATTCTATGTATTATTTTATATTGCATATTTTCTTAAAAATACACTAACAGTATTATAAGAAAAAATAGAAAAAACTACATACATTTTTGTATTGCAGTTGTAACACCATATTGTACATTACAAAGCAAAACAGCATGATTGTTATAAAGAATAGTAAGTAGTAAGATAATAGAAAAAATGTATGGCCTACAGCTAATATATCATTTACCAGGTTGCATATTTGTAAGTAATTATAAGTAATTCAATCATACTACACATTACATGCATTTAACCAAATGGTGACTGTTCCTAGCATAGAGTATAAAGGAATTAACTTATTCTTAGCCTGTTTAGTTCAATTTAAACTGTACAGCATTATGGCCATTCATTATATGTATTACATAAGTAACTCATGAAACAATGAAGCATTGTAAGCTCATTTTCAAAAATTACTCAAGTAGTTCCTTTAGCGTGGTCAGAGTGAGGGACGTTTGTCCTTTACAACTTCATGTTGTACGAGTACATTAACAACTGTGTTTGGTGAAGGTGTATAAGATAAAAGGGCTGCTATGTTCAATGAACGTAACCCTCTCTCTGCTAAACTCACTATTGTAGCAATGCATAAACCTCACAACCATTATAATATTCATCTCTTTTTAAAATGAATATAGAAGATAAAATACCTCCATTTTGTGGTCTAGGTTTGACTGTTTAAACTCACAAATTGTAACTGACATATTTAAAGTTTAATGTGAAATGGATGTACAGTACATATTACTAAAAACTTACATATAATTTTGAGATTACATATAAAAACATATAAGGAAGAGTGAGGTAGACTGACTGTCACATCCCAAAAAGTGATTTTGAATGTTTTTTAAGATGAAGTAGGCTATTACCTTAGGTAATTAGTCATTCAAACCTAAGCTATTTACACATATAAAATCTTTTGGTGCCTTGCATTTCCCTTTGAATCCAAATTATTTCCACTTCCTTCACCACCTCTTGAGCAACATTCTCCTTGACTAGAAATTAAGAATAACTAAATATCCTGAATTTGCATTGTTTTATTTCCTTTTCTCAAGAGGGATACTTAGAACAAAATATTAAATTAGCTTTTGTTCCTCTATGTATAGGACTTATGTAGTATACACATTCCATTCATTTATTTTAAGATAACATACCTTCTCGTCTGCGTTGAGTTGTAAAAGTACTACTGCTTGACTGAGAATCTTCCATATTTTCAAAGAAACTCAACAAATCATCTAAAGAATGTGATATTTCTATACGAATGTTCTCTGGTATTTGTACTGAAATTCTGTCAAACTGTGTTTTTGTCATTTGAAGCAACCTCAAATTAGAATTGTTAATTTCCAAAGAGCCGCCTTCTGCATTTCGCTGAAAGGTTCTAAGGATATTTTTAATTTCCCTGAGAACAGAACGTGCTCCTGATGTTTCTGCCATGATTAATGGCTGCTAGAAAATAAATATGATCCGGAGATGTTGTTAGTTCAGCAGGAAGTGATGTAAACATATATTTAAATAAGGAGGAAGTGATTTAAAGATATCTGTAATTCATTTGAAGATATCTCTAAATAAAGAGGAAGTGATTTAAAGATATCTGTAAGTATGCAAGCACTCATTTAAAGATATCTGCAAATCTTTTAAAGATATCTGTAAATATGCAAGTGCTCATTTAAAGATATCTGTAATTCATTTAAAGATATCTGTAAATCATTTAAAGATATCTTTAAATACAAAGTGTTCATTTAAAGATATCTGTAATTCATTTAAAGATATCTGCAAATCATTTAAAGATATCTTTAAATATGCAAGTGCTCATTTAAAGATATCAGTAACAACCTTGACTAAAATATTCTAAGCCAAAGTGACATTTGGAGATATCTGTAATTGATTTAAAGATATCTGTAATTGATTTGAAGATATCTGTAAATCATTTAAAGATATCTTTAACAGCTTTTCATAAAGATATCTTTAAAGGATTTACAGATATCTTAATTGCATTTAAAGATATCTTTAAAAGATTTAGAGATATCTTTAAATGTTTTCAAGATATCTTTGAATGTTTTAAAGATATCTCTGAATGATAATTTGGCTTGCCATACTAGACTTCTCGAAGATTTCCGGGTAGTTGATTCCTATTAAAAGATCAACTTCAGAGTCAATATGAGTTAGACATACCTCTTTAAGATATGCCCACTTATCGATATCTTCTTGTAGTGGAATATTTTCTCTGTCCACTGGAATGGAGACCTGTGTAAAGACTTTTGGCAAATGAAAATATCTATCATCATTTAGACCACAGACTTGTAAATCTGATAATACAGAACTTTGAGTTAGCACTTTTGAATCATCATCATAGTTATTCATAGTTTTGAGAAATACTTGAGTTCTTCTTCCTTGAAGGTTTAATTGTCTCTGGAGCCTTTCAGTGCAAATCGTAACTGTACTGCCTTGATCTATAAAGGCATATGTTTCTACATACCTTTCGCCTTTCTTAGATTTTACCTTAACAGGAACTATCTGTAGTGCACACTCTTCTAGTACTGTACTGCCCCAGTAAAGGCACAAGTTCCAGACTCTGTTTCCTCTTCAGTAGATGTCGCCACACTAGCTGTGGATTTAGATGTTGTTCCGGATTCTCCTTTGATGTGCAAGATGTCTGAGGGGTGAAAAGAACATGTCTGACATTTCATTCTTTCTTTACAGTTCTTACCAAGGTGCCCCTGTTTGAGACAGCGAAAACATAAACCTTTAGATTTTTAAAAAGTCAATTCTTTCTTTGTGTGGCAATCCTTTGATTTTACTACATTCAGTAAGTATATGCTGACCATTGCAAAATACACAAGGCTTTTTAAATGCACATGTATTATTAACAGTCTTTTCAACCAAGGTTTCTCTTGTCTCCTCTTCATCGATATCGGAAATGCTTGTGGCAAAAATACTTCCCGATCTCTGTCCATATTTCTGAGGAGACTTACTTTTATCAGTTTTTTCCTTTTTCTCCGTGCTACCTTGTGAGATATCTCCATAAAAGGGATCCATCATCATCCTTACCTGACGGTGTAAAAAGGTGATCAGGTGATCAATACCAGCTCTTCTTGCTTCCTTTTCTTTAAATTTAAAGGCCCAGCTTCGCCACTTGTCTCTTAAAGTATATGTGAGTTTAGAGATTATTATACGAATATTTGGATTGTTATTAAATGCATCGCGACTCCCTGCGCTTGTCATTGCGTCTATACAGCTATCAAGAAAGATTGCATATTCTCTCAGAGCTACACTATCATTTTGTTTTATTTGAGGCCACTTCAATGCCCTTTCCATATATGCATCAGCTATGAATACTTCATCACCAAAGTAAGTTTCAAGTTGCTTTCTGGCCTTTTGATAACCTCGAGTTTGTGGCAGTCGCACACAGCCTTTAACTAAGTCCTGAGTATGACCTCTTGTGAAGTGTATCAAATAATCTAATTTATCTTGAGGGTTTTGTAACACTTCCCCAACAGCGTTATCAAAGGCCCTAATGAAGTCTGCATAAGCCAATGGGTCACCTGAAAATAAAGGGACCTGCCTGTGTGGTACTTCACCACGCGGCGCTGGAGGTGATTGAGTAGTAGCCGTGTTTTGTTGGGTTAACGATTTAGCCATTTCTGTAATTGCTTTTTGACATTCAGCTTGATTCTTCTGATATTCCGCTTGATTTCGCACTAATACATCTAGTTCATCGTTTCTGGAGCTCTGAGTGTCGGGTCTTGCGCTAGTTGTGGGTTGTTCCAACCTCTCCACTTTAGCTTCAAGGTTTTGTAGCATTTGTATTATACTATCAAATTCTGTGCGTTCAAGTGTGACTGTCGATGAGGGTGATGATGCTGCCGCAGAGCCTTTCTGGGCTAAAGTGTCACATTTAATTTCCAAAGCGCGCTTTAACTGCGGAGAAGCCTTTCGTGTCTTTGACTTTGAGCAATCCCGTTCTTGCAATTGCATCCCTTCGAATTTGTTAACTAGCTGTTCGTCGGATGTGTATGTTAACAGTCTATTTGCATCTTTTAGCCATAGCTTTGTAATATTAATAAATTCGTTCCAATTCTTAGAGCTTTCAGCGAATGTCGTTTTCTGTTTCTTAATTGCGCCTTCTTTACTCAGCATTGATATTAGCCTTTGATTCAACTCTTCTATCTCACTGTGTGTCTCGCAAAAATTTTCCAGTCTTTCGGCTACTTCTGAATGATTTTCTGGAGTATCTTTAAGACTTTCTATTTCAGCTATAAGCACAGAAAGTTTATCTTTCCTCTGACTTATATGACCTTTAAGATCTCCGATTACATTCTCTGGCTTAGAGTCAGTACTCAATTCACTACTAACTTCACTTGAATTATGCTTAGACATTGCCATGACAACAGCTGATTCTCTTGACAGCAACAAACGTCACAATAGGAATGTTCCAACAAAGTGGATATTTCCTTATAACGAGGCTTCAAAAACTCAGGCAAAAGCAAAAGCGATCATCCACAAAGTCTCTTATAACACCACAGTCTCTTAAAATCTTCTCAAGTTCAGGTACGGCGACCTTGCTTTCATTTACGATAATGCAGAGGTAGAAGATAAGCGCATAGTACCTCAGAATGACTCAGTTCTTTTTCTTTCGTTGACGAGTTCTGGAGCAGAAGTGTCCTCTGTCCTCTGATGGTAGATTCCAGTTTCAAGGCCTTAAAATGGCAAGTTTTCTGACGAAAATGTAGCTGCGTTTTCCCAAAGTTTCCAAAATTCTGCAGCTCTAACTCAAAAAATGGGATTCAACAAAGGCCTGACGCGCAGAAATGATTCCACAGACAAAATATCTTCGTTTTTTAAAAGTTTAGTTAAATTTTAAAGTAAAACAGTTCACACAAAAAAAAGATGAAAAATTAAAATAGCAAAAAAAAAAGGAGAAAATTATATTTAGAAAAATGTAGTTCTGAGCTTAATCTGTAATTCTGTAAATTAAGATTAATTGACTGATTAATAAATTGATGTTTATTTGTCATTGCTGCATTTCAGTGTGCTGAATGAAAATCATTACAAGAATCTTTTCATGTAGCTGTTCACATTTTCAAAGATGCCAGTAGGGCATTTTAATGCCAGTTAAACTTACAAGTGAAAAAGAAAAAATGGAAAGCGTGGTTAATGTTACTAAGCAGTGATTTTCTCACTAGCTGTTACAAAGACGACACCCTCTTACCTATGCAATATCCTTGAGTGAAAAGTCAGAATAGCTTTGAACTAAATAAGAAAATAAAATTTGAACACAATGTGTAGTTTGTTTGCACTGCATAATATTCTTTTGTGTGGTTAAAAGTACAAGCTGTTAATCCCCCTCAATCCAGTTGGCTTTGCCAGAAAAAAATCATTGTTTATGTGTATACAGTATAAGATGTATATGTGTGGATAAAAGCAAATATAGGTGGCAACTTTTTCAGTAGTAGTACATTTTCTTTTCAAGGAAGTTAGCATCAAAGCCACATCACCTTATGTGTACTCTATATATGTTTATATCTATTATATATTCCTTTCAGTGTTGTGTATAGTTAAATTAATCATGTGATGTGAATATTGGGTGAATGGGGGGAGGGAAGAACTAACTTACTGCATTTTCCTATTTTCTTATTAGTTTTGTTTCTCATTCATTAACTTCATGCCATTATGATTTCCATTAATGCACCTTTCTTCTTAGCTGCATGTCTTTCTGAATGCAGTTTCATGTACTGGACAAGCATCTAACAATGCATAAAATTAGCGTACAATATGATCTGACAAACACACATTCTAGTGTTTGTTTGTTTATCCTGTAAAGTCCTGAATATCTTATTTGTGATATGGAAGGAATAGTAAATTGTATTCCTCTGCTGCAATGCTGCAAATCAGTAGGCCATTGTATATGTACCAATTATTTTTACCATGTTAGAATTGTATGTACTGAAACCTCTAGAGATTGGCCATTTCCGGGCCCTTTAAAAACATTTTTGAAGTAACAAGCACAGTAAGCAGTAGAAAAAATGTTATCAGAGGGGTCTGCATTTCTATACAGTCAGATTGGCCCATATTCAAAGTAAATACTCAAATGAGAAGTCATTGACATTCTCTTTGATTCTTTGTTCATTTTTTGTATGACATCTTCTGATAGATTCCTTTGTATAAATAAATTAGCTTTTATATTTTAATAAGAAAAATCAATACATTTTAGCTAAGAAAAAATATTGCCAACTTTATGCAGTTAATCTGGAAAAATATTGCACTATGCACTTAGAAACAGAGGAAATAAAATCCATTAACTGCCAATATGTGAGGAAAATGAGAATTAAGGTGCATAATCAATAAAGACAAATATGCTCTACCCTTTCATAATTCTTTTCTTTTATTGAATGTCACCTAATCACATGATGCATGGAAGCTTTTCTAATAACTGAGAAGAGAAGATTGATAGATTCAGTTATTATCCAGAACAGTTTCCCTGCTGTACGGTAAGTCATTTTTTTTTCTTTTTCAGAAAATTTCTACCTTGTGACAGGGATAAAATTATCCGGTATGTGAACTGTCATTTGTCTTGATTTCCATCACCCATAGTTATTCTAACAAAGCCTAGGCCTAAATTCAGAAGCAAAGCTATGGGTCATTTTCTCCAGCAAGAAATGAATATGAGTGACATCTACATTTGTGATTGCTAAAAAAAAAGTGTCACGGAAATAGGTAAGAACTACATAAAAAAAACCTGAGCAACCAAACTGCATTTTTAAAGAATTCTGTTTTTTCTTTTGCTGTACAGCTGAATGCAGATTCCACTTCATCATCTCTTGTGTATTGTGATTGTCTGTTCATTTTGCATGTGACACATAAAACAAATTAAACCACCCTTTACAGTATTTGCTTGGTCTAAAATCATGAATTATATTAATTAAATCAATGTAATTTATAAGGATATTTTTCAACATTACACCACAGTGTGGATGATTACAATCTTGCTGTCATGCTACGCACAAGTGTAAAGTCTGTGCAATAGTGATCTGTATCATTTTCAAAATAACATTTTAGGTCAGGGGTGGGCAAAGTCATTCCCGGAGGGCCGCAGTGGCTGCGGGTTTTTGTTCCAACCCAGTTGCTTAATTAGAAAACAATCCTTGCCAATAATTACATTTCATGGCTTATTAGTGCTTTAACTCTGCTATGTCAAGTCATTCTCATATCCTAGATTTTTTTTTCCATTCTAAGGATATCATCCAAATACTTTGAAGTGTAAAATGGATGGGTAATTCTCAATCCTTCTCTTTTTTCTCTTCTCTTTCCTTCCAAGTACTTAATTAAACCAAATAGTGCACGATAAATACACACAGGTGTAAAGGGTAACAAGCAAAATGGATAACTGCTGGTTTCTTTTGTCATTTGCATCTTATTGCTAATAAGGAGCAATTAAAAACCGAGAATGCATCTGTTTAAGACAGGGGTAGGCAATGTCGGTCCTGGTGAGCCGCAGTGGCTATAGGTTTTCATTCCAACCCAATTGCTTAATTTGAAACCAATCATTGCCAATCTCAGATCTTATTTAATTTTATGGCTTGTTAGTCTGTGCAATGTAAGGCTCTTATATCGTAGATTTTTTTTCCTTTCCAAGGATATCATCCAAATGATTTGAAGCCCAAAACAGATCATTTTCAGTCTGTCACATTTTTCTATTAAGTGTTTTATTATATCAAACAGTGCATGATGAACACACACAGATGTAATTGGAAAAAAGCTAGCTGGAGAACTGCTGGCTGCTTTGTCTTTTACATCTTATTGCTAATAAGGAGCAATTAAAACACTGAATGCAGCAGTTTAAGATTGAAATAAGCAATTAAGGTTGGAGAACCTTAACAAGCGAGACCACTAAAATGAAGCATCAAAATGTCACTTAAGTAATATGTGCTTCATCAGCAATAATTGAGTTCTCGTTAAGGAACTGGATTGGAACAAAAACCTGCACATACGGCGGCTCTCCAGGACCGACATTGCCCACCACTGCTCTAAGACAAATTATAGTCATGTGTCAACTGATCTCTACCATGCTCCAGAATTAAGTGTTTTGGGTCTTGGTGTCTCTTTGGGCTCTAACCTGTAATTGTATTGGAAAGGGTAGGAACAAGTCAAAGGACTAGAGCAGGGGTGGGCAATGTTCCTTAACTAGAATTCAGTTATTGCTGATGAAGCAAATATTGCTTAAGTGACATTTTGATGCTTCATTTTAGTGGTCTCGCTTGTTAATGATTGGTTTCTAATTAAGCAATTGGGTTGGAATGAAAACCTGTAGCCACTGCGGCTCACCAGGACCGACATTGCCTACCCCTGGTTTAAGACTTAAATAAGCAATAAGGGTTCAAAATCTTAATGAGGGAGACAATTAAAATGAAGCAGAAGTGTTTCTAGAACAATAAGTGCTTCTTATTAAGCAATTGGGTTAGAACAAAAACCTGCAGCCACTGCGGCCCTCCAGGAATGACTTTGCCCACCCCTGTTTTAGGGGAATCTATAATACTGTACAGTATTATTAAAATAGTTATAATAAAAATAACAATCACATGGCAATTACGATTCAGGTGAATCTCTCTTTGTTAGCATAATGCAAGGTGTATGAAGACACTAGCTGACAGACATAAACAATAGGCCATTTTTACCCCAAGAGCAACCAGCCTTGTCACTATACAGAAATGTGAAAGGCATCATAATCAAAGTAGCAGTGGTTGCACTATTGTCACATGATGAAAATGATGTCATCACTGTGTGAAAGCAGTCCAGGAGACACAAGTTTGTATGATGTATAGGCTTATTAGGTCATTATTGTAATGTGTACAGAGAACAGATAAATTCTTACTTGCATGTACTAAGTAGTAGCAGTTAGAAGGTGAAAGATTAGAGTTAAGTTATAATTTGAAAAAGCCAGACCATTTCTATATACTGTACACTATATACTTTTGAAAGTATTTTTGCCATTGATATGTATACTTTTTAGCATTATGTTTCTGTTTGAGTCCTAAGTTTTGTTCCTATTCTTGCTTATTTGTTTGAAGATGTTTGTTTTAGTTAGTTAAATATAAGCTAATTTACTTATCACCCACCTAATTCCTTGGTTACAATTGTCATTCTTGTGCTTTCTCTTTTTACAACAATATTGCCTGGTATTTAGGAAATTAACCTTGTTCAAATATACTTTTTTAAATTATTTGCAACTTAATTGACTCCTGATAGCAGCTGACATAGAGACCCGCAACTATAAAGAGGATCATGAAAGTGATGTTTAGAACTTGGCAGTGAAGTGACCCTGGGATGGAGTTTACATTTGACTGAGCCATGAGAAACAGAATCTACTAGAAACAGAGTATAGAAGCAAAAGTTTCCTGAAGGGAGATATGCATTAGAACAAGGATGGGAAATGAAGAACAGACGTTAGCAACAAATCTGCATTCAAAAGTGGTTAAGCGAGAGATCCTGGCCTCTGTGGAAACATGCCCATTGAAAAGTAGTAGACAAATATTCTTTGTTTTCTGTTGCACCTTACATAAACCCTTCATCATTGTTTTACTAAAACAATCCTCAATTCTAAATATTTTAAAGGTTATGTTTTACTTTGTGAAAAAGGGGACAATAGATATGGCCTTAGCTGTCAAGACTGCACAAAAACTATTCTGTTGTTCATTACTTATGATTTTTACCATTATTGTGTTTTTTTTTTTATGTATGCTTCCATTTTCTTTGGTTTTATAGGCACCTCCATTGTGTGTTTTTGGTTTTTTTTTGCGGTTGATAGGCACCTGATTCATCTGCCATGTGACTGGTGACATGATGCTAATGTTATAAAAGATGACATTGCTCAAGTCAAGTAGTTTTATTGTCATACCGTATTGTATTGTATTGAAGCATACAATGGGATGAAATAACATTCTGCAGAACCAAGGTGCAAAATATACATAAACACGGGACATGTGCAAGACCGATAAATAACTATTAGGTAAGTGAATAAATAGTGCTAATTTGATATAGAGAGAAATAAATAAATAATAGCTATTAATAATACAAAAAGAAACAGTAGTAACAAGTGTAACAATGTACAGTAATCCCTCCTCCATCACGTGGGTTGCGTTCCAGAGCCACCCACGAAATAAGAAAATATAAGAAAATAAGAAATAAGAAGTAGAAACCATATGTTTATATGGTTATTTTTATATTGTCATGCTTGGGTCACAGATTTGCGCAGAAACACAGGAGGTTGTAGAGAGACAGGAACGTTATTCAAACACTGCAAACAAACATTTGTCTCTTTTTCAAAAGTTTAAACTGTGCTCCATGACAAGACAGAGATGACAGTTCCGTCTCACAATTAAAAGAATGCAAACATATCTTCCTCTTCAAAGGAGTGCGCATCAGGAGCAGATGTCAGAGAGATAGAGAAGAGCAAACAAATCAATAGGGCTGTTTGGCTTTTAAGTATGCGAAGCACCGCGGCACAAAGCTGTTGAAGGCGGCAGCTCACACCCCCTCCGTCAAGAGCACAGAAAGAGAGAGAGAGACAGAGAAAAACAAGCAGTCAAAAATCAATACGTGCTCTTCGAGCTTTTAAGTATGCGAAGCACCGTGCAGCATGTCGTTTCAGGAAGCAGCTGCACAAAAGATAGCAACGTGAAGATAATCTTTCAGCATTTTTAGACGAGCGTCCGTATCATCTAGGTGTGCGAACAGCCCCCCCGCTCAATCCCCCTACGTCAGGATCAGAGAAAGTCAGCGCAAGAGAGAGAGATAAGTAAGCTGGGTAGTTTCTCAGCCATCTGCCAATAGCGTCCATTGTATGAAATCAACTGGGCAAACCAACTGAGGAAGCATGTACCAGAAATTAAAAGACCCATTGTCCGCAGAAATCCACGAACCAGCAAAAAATCTGCGATATATATTTAAATATGCTTACTTATAAAATCCGCGATGGAGTGAAGCCGCGAAAGGCGAAGCGCGATATAGCGAGGGATCACTGTACTTCATATAAATAAGCTACTAGGAAAAGATTTGAGGGCACATATCCATACCACTTCAGCCTACTTTCCTGTACATGCTTAGATATCTCTCCTAAACCCTTTGCCATACCCCTGATTGTCACTTCTTTTGCTTTATTTGACTGAAATTCTTCTTTGTCTTGTAACTAGTTGTTGCTACTAGGAGCAGACCTTTGGGCACATTTCCATATCACTTCAACCTAATTTACAGTACTTTCGTAGATATCTCTCCTACCTTTGTTATACCTCTGATTGCTTTATTCCTTCTTAGGGCTGTTCCAGAAGCTGTTGCAGAATCTGTCAGAACTGGTTTGGATGCTACAGTACATTCTGCCAGATGGAAGTGAACAAAGACTGTGGGAGGGGTGGGAGCAGTCCTTCACAATGCTGTAAGCTTTGTGGATAAAACACTTTACAAAGATGTCTTCACTGAAGCACAGAGAGGACCCAAAAATCTTTTCTGCAGAGTGCAGTATTCGTTGTAGGGCCTTATGGTCAAACACACTACAGTTTCCAAAACAAACAGTGATGCAGCTAATCTGAACACTATTGAAGATGCCCCTGTAGAATGTGGTGAGAATGGGGAAGGCAGCTTGCCTTCTTCAGCTGCTGAAGAAAGTGGAGATGCTGTTGTGTCTTCTTGGCTATGGAGATGGTCTTAAATGATCTGTGCTCTTGACCAGCTCCACTTCTGAGCCCTCAATTTCCAGTGTGATGTGGACAGCATTGCCATTCCTGAAGTCAATTATCTCCTTTGTCTTGTCCACATTAAGAGACACATGGCACAAGACTTCACTAAGAGAATTTATTGTTCTGAGATTCTGGTTCTGACTAGTTTTAACCTGACAACTTTGTAAGCCAGTGTAAAATTTGTGTACCATCCTCTGCTTCATTGGACAATTCTTAGGTTTGCCCTTCAAAGAAAAACAAAATATTGATCTTCATAACTTCTATTTATATATTGCCTGAGAGGATTAATAATGGTGCTTATTGGTCAAGAAGTCTCCTACATAACAAACTGTAAATGAGACAGAAAGCACCTTTTGCTGGCCACAAATTAAGTAGTTAGTATATTTTACAGCAGATAAATCCAACATCAAAAAAAGAGGCTAAAAATATTAACTTTGCCATAAGAAATGATCTCATGACATACCTTGTTGCTGACACTTTAACTATTGATGTTTCATTTGTGAAACATGGATGTGCATTATGAAAATAATTGGATAATAACTTTGAGGATAAAAAGAGCAAAGTCACTTTAAAAAATAAGATCTCTTCTGTCTGTCTTTTTCCATATTCAATTTATTTAATTTTAGGATACTGAAGACGCAGAACTCCTCAAAGTCAGCTTCAACTTATTTAATTTTTTAATAGATAATAACTTCCTTCATATAATGATTCTTTGAAGCTCAGTAATTATGATTATTTGTTGCACTGCACTAAGAAATGTTTTGAACAATTCTAAAAAGAATTACTGTCAATCCCTGCACCCAAAAGAAATCTTATTAATCCTTCCTGGAAACAAGCAGAGGAGATTTCTGTCTACATCTCTTTGTTATTCCCCACTTTTGCATGATGTGCAAATAAGTTCCATCATCTTCATTAACTACCTTGCTTCTTTTTCTCTCGAAAGACGGGTTTGTTTTTTTTACTTTCTCTGTTGCACTTAAAACGATGGATCTTACATGTTTCCCTTTTGAAATAACCAGTTTGGCATGAAGCATTCCATCCTGGCACAGATAGTAATACTATAAAAGTATTAAATATTTTATGTTGATATATTATGCTTATCTCCAAGGACTGTCTGCTGCACATTAATGCATTTTCACCTGGGCATAACTCTGCTAAAAGCAGACGCAGAATTGCTTTGTGAAAACATAGATTCATGTCAATTTTTCCATTTCCTTGGCAGTCAAGGCTTTTTTTTCCTGTGACATCAGATAAACAAAACATTTCAGCAAAGCTGCTAAAAGGAAAAATGCAAGACAGCGGAGAATTTACTTCAGAAAATGTCACTTTTTTCTTCCTCTTTCTTATTTTAATTAGAGCAATAGGATTTGCTTTTACTGGGATCCTGTGCAGTATTTTCAAATTCAGGTTTGATTCTGGGTTTTGTTCTATTTGTGAATACGAAACATTTCTTCCACAATGAATGTGCATGCCATCAGTTAGTTATTATTGTTAAATTGCTAAAGTTTAACTGTTTGCATATACACATTGTGTACGATTAGGATCACATTGGATGTGGGTCTAAATCTTCTACACAGATGGGCAGATTTTGAATGACTCCTGAGAGTGTATGCAGAGTTTTAAATAATTAGTTAAATGGCCCTTACAGCCTGTCTGTCTTGCAATAATGCTGTCTGTTGATTCCATTCTGAGTGTAGGACAGTCACTATCTAGGAGCAGTAACAATAAGGAATTCAACAGTGTTACTGAAAGAAAGAAAAAATAAATCGTAGAAAAGATTTACAGTACTTTTTACAACATTTCAAATTTTTAATACATACGTAGTCTCACACAAGAAAATACCAGTCAGCACTATGTTCACCCTTTCATTGAAGCTGCTTGTTCTAGCTCAGGGTATGGGGATTTTGGAGCACGTCCCTACATCAGACAGGAGCCAGGTAGCTTGGAAACTATTTGGGCACAGAGTAGGATAGTAGACGGTACATCTTTTGTTCCCCATGCACACTCAAACATTGAAGAGTCAAGTTGCCATTTAATATTATTTGCCCATTTTATATACGAGGAGAAACCGCAGTATCCAGCAAAAAAAAAAAAAAAAAATCACAAAACAGCCACAGAACACTAAATCAGTAAAGACGCAGTGTTATCTACTCTGCTACCTCAATTATTCATTATATGCATAAATATAGATACAGCAGAACTTCATTTTTGTGTTGTATATAATCACACACACCGTGTATATTGGCAAATGGCTTATACTGTAGTTAAATGTCCTTAGACAACCCATTACATGCTCCTGAAGGACAGCAAACTTGGTCTTTCCTGTTCCCATGAAAATTAACAGTATTTATAGTCAATAGCTACAAATACAAATGTACATCCATAGCACAAACGTCTTGGGAGTAATTTTATTTTGCAGTTGACCTACACTCCAAACATAAGTCTAAAACATTGGAAGACATAACACTTTGTATAAATTCATTGTAATTGACAACATGGGTTGGCTTGCAACCTAGCTGTGATGGGTGGTTCCCGACCTGGCTGGGAGGCCCTTTTTAAGGGAAGTATGTGGGTGGATGAGCATTCCAACCAGGTTGGTTGGTGGTACCTTTCCTGGTCTGTTATAATAGATGAACAGGAGGAGACTGCTTGCCAGGCCCATGTGCTTCCCAGGTACACTGGTTGGTAACATCCTTCTGGTGTGCATCCTGTTTGGGCTGCATGGGAGTTGTAGTTTTAGTGGAAAGCCCAGTTATGGTCCTAGGCTGCTGCTGGAGGCACATTCTCCTATCATGGGAAAGTTCCTGGATGCAATGTGATAGCACCAGAAGTACTCCCAGGTCCGGTATAAAGTAAGCTGCTCCATTTTACCTGGGGAGTCAGAATTGAGAGAGGAGTTGGACAAAGCTCACCTGGGTGTAGGGCAGGGGAGAAGGGGAGAGTCCCATTGTGAAAGCTGTGGAGTGTATTAAGGTATTTGTGGCAATTAATCTCTTTATTGGCATCTGAGACTGTGTCTGTGGTTTAGGATGCTGCAACACCCCTAGTGGTTCACAATATGTAGCAAGAGATAGAACAGAAAATTGTTTCACCAAAGTTACACCAGGCCAGGAGAGACAGCTCTGCATAGGAAAAGATGCATACGGTGAGACAGAAAGGCAATACAGGAAGAGTGTGTAGCCATAGGTGAGATGAAGTGTAAGAGAGCGAGAGTACAAGAGACCAGAAGCATAAAGGTTCTGGTGGGGCCACACCAGCATTCTTGTATCTTTTGAATTGTAAGAAATCAAATAATAGGATGCTGGTGTCTGGTCAGTTTTATTTGACATCAGATTATTGTGATACTACCTAAAATTTCCGGTCGAATACAATAAAGGTAAACTAACTAACTAACATTATCATCATATGACAAAATACAACCATATAGATTTAAACTCAAAAAAAAAAAAAAGTGAGCACCTCACTACCACCGGTTCATGAAAATCTATTGGCTACAAACTGCCTAAACCTAAACGGCAGCATCTCAAGTTTAAAATCAAACAGCTTTGAGCTGAAAAAAGACACGGCACTATAACATGTAAAACATACACAGGTTACACACATTGCAAGACGCAAACTGCACACTGCATCTGCAGTAGCACTGACAACTGTTTGGCCAGGAATTTTCTGGTCTGGATAAGGCTAGCAAACAATTGAAACAGGAGCATCTCAATATTGGTGCTTTGATTAAAAATCTGTGAAGCATGAATGAGGCAACCGGCTGAACCGATGTGCATTCACATACTAATGTAATTAGCCAATTTCCTTACTAAACACTCCAGTGTGGGAGTCTTGGCTTTAGAGTTGCATGCACCCACACCCATGGAGTCTGAGGCACACTGCTTTTATTTAAAAACTCAAACACAGCCACGGGTCCCCTAACGTGCTTCACCGCACTCCACTGCAAAAGACACGTTTCCTTTTGCACCACCTTGTACATAGTGAAAACAAGTTAGAGAACAAGAAGCCCATGGTGTATGTTACAATAAAAAAATAATTCAGGTTCATGTCGGCTTTAATTTTTGCATTCTTTTCCATCTTTTAAATTCTTTTTCGGGCGGCACGGTGGCGCAGTGGGTAGCGCTGCTGCCTCGCAGTTCGGAGACCTGGGGACCTGGGTTCGCTTCCCGGGTCCTCCCTGCGTGGAGTTTGCATGTTCTCCCCGTGTCTGCGTGGGTTTCCTCCGGGCGCTCCGGTTTCCTCCCACAGTCCAAAGACATGCAGGTTAGGTGGATTGGCGATTCTAAATTGGCCCTAGTGTGTGCTTGGTGTGTGGGTGTGTTTGTGTGTGTCCTGCGGTGGGTTGGCACCCTGCCCGGGATTGGTTCCTGCCTTGTGCCCTGTGTTGGCTGGGATTGGCTCCAGCAGACCCCCGTGACCCTGTGTTCGGATTCAGCGGGTTGGAAGATGGATGGATAATCTTTTTCAAGCTGGTAATGGAATGTTGAATTCATTCAAGTTTAATTTGCATAAGTTGAGATTCTACTTGTATTATCTATTTGAAAATATAAGACAGAAATAAGATAAAAAATACAATATCAAATAATATAATAATATAATATAATACCAAGTTACTTTTTAATTTATATATTAAATGGTATAGCACACTGGTAAAGACCTTAATAAGAACTAACTAAAATGTTAAATATGGCATGACACTTAATTTTTTTATGGCTAAGCAGCAAGATTTTCACATATTTTTCACTGCTGGCAGTATCACAACCAGCAGGCACATATGAGTTAATAAGAAAAAGTTAATTTTTGCCACAACATGTTACCGAGTTAGAAATATTTGAGATTTAAGATAGGGAGACTAAAAAGTAAACAGCATATGGTGTAAAAAGTTCTAACAAGCACTAGAACTAGTTGTAAAAATGGAAGTAAATTACAGATGATTGAATCTGTAAGGACAAAAATAAGGCATTGCTCACCTAATGAACGGTGTCTGTCTACAGATGGAAGAAGCAACCAAATAAGCTGTGGATTGGGCTGGTTGTATAGACAAGGTAGTTGACACATGAATGCTAGAAAGGTGTCTCAGTAAAAACCCATGAACAGAAGATGCAGGGCAACCAAGCAAACTCCATACAATGACCAGGGACTCAAACCTAGCACTCTGAAGGCTACAGTATTGACCACTGGCCATTGCTATTTTTTCCTGAATTTACCTAAAAGTGTCTTTTTTGGTTTTACTTTGTCTTCTTTTTACTTTTGCTTTTTGGATAACCTGCCTCTATTCGTGCCTATCTCAGACAAAGCGCTGGCTTTTTATCCTGTGTAAATGCATAGAAAGAGGGTATGTAACACCACAACTCTGTCACAATTGGTAAGAATCAGAGGAAGAAAAATTCCCCCCAAGCTATGACAGCTTCCAGGATGTCTGCTCTCTATGCATTTGACAAAAATTTTACCTAAAATGCTACAATTATTAAATGTAAACACCACCATCATCATTATGAAATGCTGAATCAATCAATTAATGATCCCATCAGTCACTTGTACAACTGATAAACTAGGCAATTCTCTGCTTATTGATTTACTATGCTTTTGATTTTAATAAATCTGTTTTTTTTTTAACTTTATTTAATGGAACTGATCAATAAAGTTCTAAGTTAATTATTATGCTGAATTAATGTACTTTGTAATTGCCCCCATTAAATACTGTGATTTCAATTATTTTCAATAGTGATTACAAAACACAATTGTTTATACTGTAGAAATCACTTCACTATATTCTTTGGACAAATATCCTAAACTGAATAAGCAAGGTAGATGATGGATGGATGAAAAGACAGATATTAGTGTTGCATTATATACACAAACACACAAAACATACAAACAAATATTTAATGAGAAGTATACAGAGGTCATTATTTACATACAGAAGATCGCTTCACTCATTGTGTCACATTCCCTGATATACACCTGAACAAATCAGCATGTAAAATGCATTTTGTTCTGTTGGTTAGGGTCACAACTACATAAACTGCTTGGTAAATGTAAACTTCACCTCATTTCTGCAAACTTCTTTCAATAAGATGAGTTGTGAGCTAATTGAGAAATGGGAGTGCAAGAGCAAAACAATGTTACTAAAATGAAGAGATGGCTCTGGATTCAGTCAAGAACTTTCTCTTTGAAAAGCAATAAAGAGATGTATAGTATAAACAAGAAAGAGATGCTGTTGGAGAGAACCTGAATGACCTCAAAGATTCCAAAGGAGGAAGAGAACACCACACAGAAGTGCTTGAAAAATCTGCTCTTACATATCACTATTAAAATATAATAAGGCAACCCAGGGAGAACTGATCACAGGACGCTTCTTGAATGCCAGCAAGTTTGCAGTTTGAAAAAAGGAGATACTTTGAGCTTTACTAAGAAAGAGAGAGATAAGATCACAGCTTTCAAGTCTGGATAAACTGAAGAAGACCATAACTGGGGGAGAGAATTATTTTTTCATAAACTTGCCAAATATAACAAAGAGGACTTCATTTGGGTTACCGTTCCCAGAGAAGAATAATGAAAAAGCTTTCACTTTTTTCATTAGCAACAGGGAGTATAAGGGATATACAGGAGTACCCCACTATCTGAAAGTAAAGTGTTCCTGTGAAACCTTTTGTTAGCCAAAATGACATAAAATGAAGAAGCAGTTTCAATTAATTTATATAATTTAAACGTTCCCAGACCCAAAAAATAGAATACTAAGTCATACCAAATAACATAAAAAACCTCAAATAACACTAACATATAGTAAAAGAAGGAATGATATGATAAATAAACAGCCTATATATAAAGTAGAAATAATAGATGTACATTGTACTTCACTTATCAGAATTGGGAAAACAGCAATCACACTGGAAGACCGAGAGGTTTTGATGAGGATGTGTGGGAGATTGGGATGGTGGGAGGTATAAGAAAGTAGGGTAGGGGACACCTATTAACATATTATTGTAGTCTTAATCCATCAGGGAAGATGGATCACTGATGTCTACACCATCATCTATGCCTGCCTGCCTTCCTTGATGTCAAAGGTTGAGGTCTGTTGTCTGATGTGGTTGATATGGAATGCTTGAAATGCAACAGTATGCTTCACGGCTTAGTATCACCCATATTTCTATCATAGGCACTCAAAGCATCCTGCAAACTTGCCCTAAACCTCCATGCCTTTTTAAACTTAAAGTCATACTTTTCTGAAATCACTCCAGCACTGTCAATCATATCAAAACTCTCTTGCAAGTGCTTCATGTTCTGTTCCTGGATGATGTCAGCACAAAGGCTCACAGACACAGTTCAAAGCTATGGCAGCTTGATGCTGAGATGCAGAGTTTAGTTCCCATGAGAGGAACTTAGCGGAGGCACTATTGCTGCTCAGGAAGCACGCTGCCCCTATATTGTCTTGTTGCTAAGCAGATGCTGAATGCTATTTTTGCTTTTTGCCTGTTTTTGTAAAGGCAAAAATCCTCTTCACATTTCTTTTGGTTAGTGGAAACAGGTACTAATATAGCATAAAGCTAACACACGAAAAGCAGGGAGTACCTGTAATAGAAAAATGCATTTATATACAGTGTGTATTGTTAAAAGATAAGTCACCATCTTATCTAGACACAAATTCCCATTGATAAACCAAATGGACAAAGGACCCCCTACATTCATTGTGGTTTAATGTAATTTGGCACTCCCAGCACTGATTATAACAGAAGAAATGCAACAGGATATCCAGATCCTAGGTGTAGTTGGATTCCTGAGTGTCAGTTTCCGGCCAGAAGACAAGTCATTTCATCAGGTGGTCTGCAGAATCTAGTATGATAGCGAGGGTTCAGTTCAGGGTTTGCTATGGTGCCATTCTGAGTTTGTAACACTTTACACCACCTTAGCCTGAAGACATCATCATTCTAGACCAGTGCTTCCCAAACTCAGTCCTGGGGACCCACTGTGCCTGCAGGGTTTGTTCCAACCAGATTCATATTCAGTGATAACATCTGATAACACTGATCTCATTTAATTAGCTGGTATATTTTTCTCTTATTCTACATTCAGAAAAGCACAGCAGCATGATTTTTACATTTAGAAAACATTCAGAAATATTTCTGCTTTTGCTATAGATGTAAATGCTTAACTCTCTTTTGTTGATTTTATTATATTTTGCCCTTTCAATGTGCAGTTTTCCCCCTTTGTTGTATCTTATTAATGACAATTAAAAATGAGCAGAGCAGACACCCAGGCAAACACTGGATCATCAAAGGGTGCAACTAATTTAGGATCAGACCCACTAATTAGTAAATAAATAATTAGTTAAGCAATTAGAACACCTGGAAAAGTAGAATGAAAATCAAGATGAAATTATTAAGAAGAACAGAATACATTATTCCCATATAAATGCTTGGTACATTATATATATATACCAAACTCACAATCTGGGAAATAACAGTTCACTTAATTAGCCCAGGAGTCCAATTGAAAACAAAAGCTGGATGGAACAAAAACTTGCAGCCCAAGTGGGTCCCCAGGACCGAATTTGGGAAGCACTGGTCTAGCACTGGCGGAGTTGTGTCTCTGAGGCTAAGGATCTGTGCTGGTATCCAGAAGGTTGCTGGTTCAAATCCCCGTCACTGCCAAAAGAGATCCTACTCTGCTGGGCCCTTGAGCAAGACCCTTGACCTTGATCCTACGCTCTGACCCCAAGGGGTATACGAAAACTAACAAATTCCTAATACAAGAAATTGTATAAGGCGAAACAAAGAACAAAAAAAACAATACTATGGCGGTCAAGCCATATAGAAGTTAGAAATAGTGAGTCTTGTTCTTTTTTTTTTGGATTTTCTAGGAATTGGAGGTGCTGAATGCTCCATTATGGCTGAGTGGCCATAATTTGATCCTATAGACTAGTGGCAAAGGCAATTTAGAAGGACAATCTGAGTATGAATCTCAAATGTGTTTCAAAAACCACGCAGAACCAGAGGCATGTAAAGTTGAAACAAGTGGCAGAAGTGAATGTTACCTATCAGGTAAAGACTTAAGGACCATCACACAAGGCAGTGAGGGAAATCAATATTAATATAAATAGATAATTGTTTTGGGTATTATTCGGTTTTTGCATTTTTTTTCTTCCTTTTGGATTCCATAAATTGGTTTATGCCTCTGCAACTCAGGTCTGTAGGCAAGTAGCAAGTGAGCCACTTACCCTTATGTAGGGTTTGAACCTTTCATTAATATATCCAGGGTGGCATGTAGATTTGTTTTTTTGCTATTTTAAATACTTTAGCCTTCATTATCCTGTAGACTTCTGTTATTATTACAATTTATGTTACAATAAAGGCCTTTTTCTTTTAGTTAGTTTGGTGTGCTTGGCACTATTTTAAATTAAGGCCTAGAGAGCATTTACTTAAGCCATTGCTCACACCCTTCAGTCATTCTCTATAAATTTATTACAGTCTTACCTGGCTATCTAAAGGGGGGAAAAACATCATTGAAGAGAATCAATTTAAGTCCTAAGATACCCAAGAAAAGTCCACTATCTAAACTTACTAATTGGAAAATTACTAAATCCTAATTGGATGCATTATATCCTGGTATAATTTCATCTTGGGACAATAAAGCACCTTTAGATGGTGATAAATTTGGCTCCAACTACTACTGGTACTTTTTGCTAAGAATGTATATATCACTTTAGTTATTAAAGTAAACTGTATACTCAAAACAACATACAACCAGAATAGTAATTTTTCTGTCTCTCCTGTTCCAGCAAAACAGTACAGGATTTTAGCACAAAAAAAACTCTAGATTTGTTTCATTCATTGGTTATAAAGATACACAACGGCCGCTCCTACCAAAAATACATGAGAATTTCTTGCATATGTCATCTAAAGTTGCATTTAATGTGTGGTGTTGCATTCATATATATGTATATATATTGTCACGCACGCGCGACTAGGGAGCGAGAGGGTGTATCACGTGAACTTGTTAAAGCCGTGGAGAGATCGGGACGAGACTCCTCCCTCCGATACATCCCTCTCCCTTTTCGCAGAAAAAACTCCCTTTAACCTCGGCCCAGACCAAACGCCCTCACAACGGCAGGAGCTGGAACAAGCGATCCGAGCCGTCCCCGAAGTGGCGAGCGAGCTACCTGGCCGTACTTCGCTGATTGAGCACGCGATCACTACCGAGCCGGGCGTGGTAGTCAGGGAGAGACCCTACCGCCTCCCGGAGGCAAAGCGGATGGAGGTGGAGCTTGAAATCCAGAGGATGTTAGACATGGACATTATTGAGGAAAGCTATAGTCCCTGGTCCAGTCCTATTGTCCTCGTTTCTAAGCCAGACGGTTCCTAGAGGTTTTGCAATGACTTCAGGCGTCTGAACCAGGTCTCCAAATTTGATGCCTACCCCATGCCCAGAGTGGATGACCTATTAGAACGCCTGGGTAAGGCGCAATACTTGACCACCTTAGATATGACTAAAGGGTACTGGCAAATTCCCTTAACGGCATCCGCCAAAGAGAAAACGGCCTTTAGTACCCCTAGTGGACATTGGCAGTATAAGGTCCTTCCATTCGGACTGCACGGGGCACCAGCAACCTTCCAACGTCTGGTAGATAGAGTGCTACGGCCCCATCGGTCCTACTGTGCCACCTACTTGGATGACGTCGTCGTCTATTCCGACACCTGGGAGGAACATATACTGCAGGTGTATGCTGTACTCGCCACACTACCGAAAGCTGGCCTCCGCATCAATCCCCGTAAATGCTTCTACCGGATTGACGGAGGCCAAGTATTTAGGCTACCTAGTGGGTCGGGGACAGGTGAAACCCCAATGTTCAAAGATAAAAGACATCATTGAATGGCCCCGTCTGATAACCAAGAAACAGGTGCAAGCCTTCTTGGGGTTAGTGGGGTACTACCGCCGGTTTGTCCCCCGTTTCTCCGAAAGGGCAGCTCCCTTGACTGATCTTACAAAGAAGGGCGCTCCCGTCTATGTGGTATGGTACAACAAGACGGAACAAGCATTCAGTGACCTAGAGACGGCCCTTACATCGGCACCTATACTACACTCCCCTGACTTCTCTTTGCCTTTTGTACTCCAGACCGACGCTTCGGACACAGGCCTGGGTGCCGTGCTGAGCCAAACCGTCGACGGTGCCGAACACCCTGTGATATACCTGAGCCGGAAACTGTTGGACTGAGAGGCCAGGTACGGTTTTTGGACCTGCAGCCCTATAAGTTTACCGTCACTTATCACCGAGGTCCCCTTCAGGCCAATGCTGATGCCCTCTCCCGGGTTCACGACCTCTCGGTACGGCCCGTCCGACCCGGTGGGTCTGGGCTGAGGGGGGGGGGTCATGTCACGCACGCTCGACTAGGGAGCCGCGGAACGATCCAAAAGGTAACACGACATCGTATGCCAGACGGGAATGGCGGGGTACTAACCTCTCTCTCTCTATTTCTACAGGAAGAAAGACGCACCGCCGCCATGAGTCCTCCTAATCACGAAGAAAACAACACGCCACTTCCGCCTTTCCCCTGTCTCACCCTGATGACATCAGCAGTCCCACTATCCACCTCGGTTTTCCCATCAGCCCATGCTTCAATTTCCGGTCCCTCTGCTTAAATGTTCCCCCCTCCGTCATGCCGGCGGAGGGTGTTATGACATTGCTTGTATGTTTATGACAGCAATCTGTGACTATTTACAGTATACGGGGCCGGAAAACCCCAAACCTTTATGTGCTTCTTGTCTTTCTTTTACAATATATATTGTAAGCTGGAGCGCTGATCGCACCCTCAGAGGACACAGATGCCCCTGGGAAAATCCCTGAAACAGCTGACAGTCTTCCTTCACATTGCTCCTCACCCTTCTTACTTGCGCTATAACGCGCAATAAACCTCTCACACGGTACTCCGCTTACTTAAAAGTATTGTGCAGCGCCTCTCAGCTTTGGAATTGGTTGTTTTGTTTCTCTCTCTCTCTCAGACATTCTCTGCTCCTGGCAGAACTGTCATCTCTGACTTGTCATGGAGCACGTTTAAACTTTTGAAAAGAGACAAATGTTTGTTTGCAGTGCTTTGAATAAAGTTCCTTTTTTTCTACAACCTCCTGTGTCTCTGTGCAAATCTGTGACCCATGCGTGACAATATATATATATATATATATATATATTTATATACTGTATATAGTGTATAAACTGTATATATTATTAAAATGGTGGGTGAAGGCAAAGAGTCTGTTCCAATTACAGATTAACAATCTCCAGTATTTGAGATGACTGTGACAAGGAAAACTGCAAGACAAAATACAATAAAAGAAAATTAATGACATATGAGTTTGTCCAGTATGGGAATAAAAAACTAAATACAAATAATTAGCATACTTAATTTCCACATGGCTGATGAGAAACAGTTTACAAATGTGTTTACAGTAATCATTAAATAATTATGAAATTTGTTAGATCATTTTATTGATCTTTCACTATGGCAAACTGAATTTTCATATTAATTCAGACAAGGCCCAAGCATTTCTGCTTATACTAAATATTTCTTATAATATAAAGGACTTGGAAAATATAAAAGAATGCATCATAATGCAGATCATCTGCCATGATAATCTTTTTTCTGAAACTGATGTAAAAATTCAAGATTTATCTAGCCTTGCATAGATATGAAGTCAATAGAAAAGCAAAATAAGGCAGGCAAAACAGATGCTGCCAGTAAAGTGCAGCAAAAATATAGGAGCAATATCCCTCTTCACTGGATAATCACAGAACATAAAATAAATACCAGATATTTCACAGAGAGAGTAAATATCTGAAAATGACTTTACGATTTGCAACACCTTGTAGAAAAATAATTTAAAGCAGTAATTACAAAGCCTTACTTGTTCTGTAGAAGATTACTACTTTCTCACTGCCACCAAAGATAACAATGTGTTTTACTATTACAAATATGTTTCCATTTGGTGTAAGATAATTGGCAGCTTTGAATTGTACAGCTTAACTTGCACTTACGTTTGATACGCATGATACTTTGGGCTGTAATGACCACTAGTAAGGTCCATGGGTTTACTGAGAACCACCCCAAAAAATCCATTCAAAAGAGTTTCTATGCTCTGAAATTTGTAGTTAATGAAATAGAAACAAGTTGTGTACAATAATAAGAATTCTAGTTCCTGTTAATTCAGAGTGATGACAGGATCAGAATTTGGTGAAATCCTCTCATAACTCTATGAGCTCACAAAGCCATTGTCAACAAGGTAGGGTAGGGGTGAGAATGAAAGTAGAGTGATATGATATGGAGTCTATTGATGAGATCAAAGAAGATTTACATACCAAAGAACATCTGAAATTTGTTCTCAATCAAACATATCATTTCAAGGTAGCAGTGTACCAAATTCCTGAATTTGCATTTTTAATAGGATAATGCTCCAAGGCACAGGGCTACAAAAGTCCTATATTAATTGTAGGAAAATGGCAATGAATGACTTAAGAGAATGGGCACATTATTTACTGCAACTCTAAATGACTGTACATTTCTTGGGTGAAATGGAATGAATTAATACAGTGGTTCTCAAACTGTGGGGCAGGCCCCCCTAGGGGGGCACGAAGTAACAAAAAGGTGGGCGCGAAGATGTGATAAAAAGAAAACAAGAATCGAAAATATGAAAAATTCATCTATTGAAACCAAAACAAATTAACTTAAACTACATTCTGATACTAGAAAAATAAATATAGAGTTAGATAAATGTCGATAAAAGTTAAGTAGGTATAATAAAATATGCATCTATGATATATCATTAATTAAAAAAGAACAAATTGGTATTAGTGGGCTCCTTTCAAAAAACGTTAGGGGGGGGCGTGATTAAAACTGTTATGAAAACTCGGGTCGCAAATACTTAAAGGTTGAGAAACGCTGAGTTAATCAGAGAAGAGATCCTGAACCAGATATTGAATAACTCTGGAACACCTTCTTTAGCTTGTATGGACACATTCTTTAGTCTATCCCCAGACAAATTCAGACATTTCTGACATTAAACTGGAATCCCACTTATTCTTAGGTAAGTATATCTAATAAAGTAACCATTCAGTGTTCAGTGAGTGCCTAAAGCCAGGTAAGGTTTGTTTTGGTTTGGGATGAACAATATTGAGCATTATATCTGTAGCACACCTTCTAATCTTCCAACAACAATTAAAAATGTTGTTTTTATTCATTAATTAAATCTTACCAAAGAGCTAGCAGCTGGTTTGGATCTTTTAAATATGTAAATTATTTGCAATTCTGCTGCTCCTACGCACTGTCTGGTAAGGAAGAAAATGACATTAGTATGGGACTTCTTGACAGAACCTCTCAAATGCCTTTTTTTCTCTTTATAAATATAAAATTGCTGTTTCTATTTATTCATTTATTATAAATCTTTTTCTATATGCCTGAATACACAATCAAAGAAATTAAAGAAATCTGAATTTCTTCTGTAAGAAAGGCAATGACTGACTGACTGTAATTTAGGACCTTACAGAGGCTAGACAAATAGGGCTGGCAAAATCTTATATCAGCTAATACCCTACATAAGGATTGCATGACAAATTAGCAGATTATGCCATAAATTCCTTAAATATATATTTATTTTATTAATGGGCTACAAGCTAAAATGTTTTTTTTTCCTGTAGAGAGAGAGACTAAAGTCCACATGCTGTGAAGAAAGTTAAGCAAGAAAATTAAAGAATCAGATCCTTGCACAGCATAAAGCAATTCACATCCCATTGACTAATTTGAAGGGATGTTTTTCCAATTGATAATATTTCCCTGGGACACTATGGTAATGTTTATCCTTATTTGTAAGTTATAACTGACTTATTTATGCATTAGTCCTAAGCTGTTCCTAAAAGGTATTAGACTTCATGAGCAACTATTAAGATACATAGTTTTCCTATCTATAACAAATTCCATCTGATAAAAGTATTTTTGAATCAACCTGAGCTAAAAAGTAATGTCATATTGAATGTATGAAAGTTTCACATTTCATAACACTCTCTGTTAAACTCATATGCTGTATTGGGTATGGAGACCTGTTTCTGCCAAAAAACTAAAAAAAAAAAAAAATAAAGCTGTGAGTGGCCTTAATTGGCCAGTGGCAATTCATAACAAGAGAGCAGCATATCCCACTGTAAAATGTTTTTCAGGTTACTTGAAATATATTAAGCACAGAGTAAATACCATGGGTTAAGTGGTATCATATTAACAAATTTACTTAAGTATGATTATGAAATGATAATTCAGTTTCTTTTAGACATACCAGATGTTAACAAAAATGGTACATGAATGAGCAAGGCAAAAAAGTGCTCTGAAGCACAAAAAAATCTCCAAAATTAGAATTCGGGCAAAAGCCAGGATTAAGCCAGGAAATAACAAAACAACAGGGTGTCAAAATCAAGTAGACGAACCAGAGTCTCAAAAAAGGAGATCAGAGCGGAGAACCAGAAATAAATGAAAAAATATTTTATTATGCATATATACCAACAGAGCTGCAGATTTGCATAAACAAGCAGCTACTAACAACAATGGAAAACAAACAAATATGAAGAGGATAGCTGATGATTGGTTGAAATTAATGGCATTAAACAGTCACCTAATATATTGATAGTAAGCTGCAAAGACAAACGGATTCAAAGTTCAGTGAGCCAGACAAAAATATAAAATCATCCCTGTCTCATGGGATAATCAGATGGACAAAACAAAAATCACTTGCAGGAGGTCATCTCACCCAGCAAAAAATGGCTGTACTGCAGTAATTAAGTGGCACCAGGAATACTGGAAGAGTTCTACTCAAAGTCTTTATGCCTTTTAAGAACCACCATGACTGCAACCAAGGCATACAGCACAGTCAGACCACTAGGAACTCAAGAATGCATTGTATTCTTGGGATACTGCTCATTCCATGATGCCTATCAGCACTCTAGAAAATGAGCATATTTTTGAAAAGATATTGCTTCAAACAAAAATATATTTTTTGTCATTATTTCACGTTTTTCATCTTTCTTGCCCTTCAAAATCATCCCCATTTTTAACTTTTAAGGAGGGGTAGGAAACACCAGCAAGAGTACTGTGCCTGCCATGTGGCTTTTATCCAAAATGGCACCCGCAATGTCTACCTACCACAGTACAAAAATGTCTTAATCATGACACACACTGGACAAAAAAGAAAGAAACTTAATCAAAAGTTCCAGACAAAGGACAAGACCATCAAAATAATTGGAGATTACTTAGTAACCTTCCTGAATCCTGATGTCCTTGAGCAGTCCCATTATTTAACATTTACATAGAAATAAAATATTTATCTAATGTAGGTTCTTCATGTTGGCATATATAGCCACAATAAAGAGCATTTCACTAATTTCTAATTTATTTTATTTAATTTTATTTCTAAGAGGCAGCATTAAGAAGAAGGACGCCTCACACCTGGACAAACTGGTGAGGAAGGCAGGCTCTATTGTAGGCATGGAGCTGGACAGTTTGACTTCCGTGGCAGAGCAACAGGCGCTCAGCAGGCTCCTGTCAATCATGGAGAATCCACTGCATCCACTAAACAGTATCATCTCCAGACAGAGGAGCAGCTTCAGTGACAGACTGCTATCACTGTCCTGCTCCACTGACAGACTGAGGAGATCATTCCTCCCCCAAACTATGTGACTCTTCAATTCCACCCGGGGGGGTAAACATTAACATTTATTCAGTTATTGTCTGTTTTTACCTGCATTTTTATTACTCTTTAATTTAATATTGGTTTTGTATCAGTATGCTGCTGCTGGAGTATGTGAATTTCCCCTTGGGATTAATAAAAGTATCTATCTGTCTATCATTTCAGCTCAACTGATGGCACATACAAATGTGGCATAGTCCCCTTTTCTGTAATTGCAGAAAATGTGTCTATTTTCAATGCCAGCAATATACACTAATCAGATAAAATAGGCCCACTACAGTCACTAACTGGTATTAGTGCGCATTGCAACAGGCATACACGTCGTAAATTTAGGGAGGACGATCTTTGCGTGTGTGTGAACTGTTAACATTTGAATGTGATGATTGCATATAGCGTTGAACTGACCTCTCTGTACTATTGTTGCCTCTGCATGTCCTGGAATACAAAAGAAACAGCAACATGTGGGGAATGGCAAGATCGGGGAAAAAAACATGCAGTGTTATGCGAATGAATATGAATAATATGAATAATGTTGCATCTGTGCCAGAAATTTTTCTTAAATGTACTATACAGGTCATAAAATGAATGATTCCAAATATCATATATAACTATGTCTCTGTTTTTTTGTTTTTTTTTTGACATCATAGACCATAAGGCGCATACTAATTCAGCGTGAGCAGGAACACTTAATAACACTGAGTAAAAAAAAATCAAGTGAAGGTTAGATACGAAGAAGGCAGATTCACCAGTGTTTGTGTGTCATTATTTATCCCTCCAGATCAGAGAATGTCCAGTTCCATTGCCTCAAAACACCACTCACATCTACAGTTACTCCCAGTTTCAAATAAAAACTAACAGTGTCAGATCCCGAGGGGGGAGGAAGGATGTATTGTGATCGTGACTGAGAGAATAAAAGTGAAAAAAAATGGTAACTTTTACAAGTCCTATAAATGTTCACTGTCTGTTACAGATGCAAACCAAATGTATGTGTGTACTGTATAATATTAACAATAAGAGCAGCTCACTACTGAAAACGGCAAATATAGGAAACACTCAGTATCGAACCGGGGACTCTTGATTACAAGTCAGCAAATCTTACTGCTACGCCACGGAAGCTGTTGTAGCATCCTTGAACCTTTTGTGAAACTGTTTATTTAATTTTTTATGGACTTCAGGCTTCACACATTATATAGTTTATGCCAACATTTCATCATTTACTACTAAAATATTAAAAATGTTTCTGTTTTAACAATGTGCTTACACAGATTATTGTAGAAACGGAACACACATGAAATGCATGTGTTCCAAATAACGATCTATTATTTCCACTCTAAAACTCCAGCACTTCACTCCCAGATAATCAATCAAGGCATGAGCTGTGCACGGTCTGCGGCGGTGGGGGATGGAATAGCAGGTTGCTTGCTGCTTGTCTTAATCGGCACATTTACAGGACAAAAGATGCTGAGGGAGAGGTGCAAACGGATTTAAGGTGGGCCGGATCTACAAGTTTTTTCGTAGGCTCTGGTAATTCTAGTGTTAAGGGCCTTTAAAGCCATCATTTTGCTTATCTATGATCAGTTCTGTTTTGGACTCTTTTGCAGCCAGGGTATATTATACGGGTGGCTGCCCCAAACCTTTATGATATCTTTGCCTCATCTTTATCACAGTGTCGTAGACAGCAGGGTGGGTTCCAGGAAGAAACCGGGACAGGGCCTGAAATCTAACCAGGTGGGAAAGTACCGGGGCCGAGTTTCTGGGTGGGGGGTTCGTCCAGTGGTCAGGACCAACTCAGTGCAGTCTCCGCTCCCAAAATACAAACCGGGCTAGTATTTAACCAGGAGGAGAGTGTGGAAGAGACACAAAGATGTGGGCTGGTTCCTGGGGAGGAAACAAAAAGGGCTTATTATGTACTCTCGGAGGAGAGAGCTGAGCCACCCATTGGGATTGAGATCCCAGAGAAATATGGACTATCCCCAGACCATTAGGTAAGAAAATTAAAAAAATGGGAATTAGATCCATCCATGGGGCAAGCTTTGGCCCTCTGGAAACAGGTGGCATTATGGCTACGGCCAATTGAACTCTCAACTTTTCAAATAGTGCAGCAGGTAGCCTGCTTTCTAATAATTCAAAATCTTCCCAAAAACTTTACCTGGCCGGTCTGGGGAGATTTTCATAATATGAAAGAACTCATACAACTACTAGAAACACCTAAGCCAGCCTCGAAATCTGGGAGAGCAGAAGTGTCCTCTAGTGGACTCCCTGGGGATTATGTCCCACAAAACAAGTCTCTTCCATATAAACCGGAGCCTGTTTCAAAGTCCCCGGGCCGCTTGACATGCAGCCTACTCGGGAACAAGGAGGGATACAGGTGGAGGGGGAAAAGCTTTTTATGTGCACTCACCAACCCCCTGACAGTAACAGATACGGGAACAGTAGTCATTAATGGATATAAGGTTGAATCACTCTTTGATTCCGGCAGCAACATTTCCATTGTTGATTGCCAATATGTATTTCCGCGACAATGGATTAAAATAAAGACTAGTATTACTTGCATACATGGAGAAGTCCATAAATATAAAACCGCCCTATATTTCACTTGTCCAGGAGGATTCGTAGTGGTCCTCCCTAAACCACCTTTTCCAGTGATTCTGGGGCAGGACTAGTCTGATAATAAATGTGCTGTACAACTGACTACTCCTGATCAAAACTTGGGCCTAGTGGTAGACGGGGATGACCTAACTCAAGCTGTCTTCACACCGTGTACTCAGCTGGCGGCAAGAGATGCTGAAGTCCAAGAGGTGAACGGAGAGACTCCAGGGCCATCGCAGATGGATACGTCATCAAACCCCGCCTCAATGAGCTGGGAGGAATCCCTGACCCTTCAGGTCAGACCAGACCCTCTTGCCGAAATGCACTTTCAGTTTAGACAGACACTGGCTTCTTTCAAAATGGAGCAGTGGAACGATGACTCCCTGAAATTTGCAAAAAATGCAGTAGTTTTAGTCAATGGCCAACGCACACATCGGCCAATGCCACAAGGGCCTCACTTTGTAGTAGAAAATGATCTATTATATCAAGTGGCAGAATATGACGGGGTGGTGAGGAAGCTGTTGTTAATCCCATGAACCTACTGGCGGCAGGTGTGTGAATTGGCGTACACCCACCTCCTAGGAGGCCATTTGGACACCGAAAAGACTTTAGAGCATATTTCCGGCATTTCATTGGCCGGGAATTAACGAGGAGGTTCACTGTTTTTGCATCTCTTGTCCGGAGTGTCAATTATAGCAAATATTGACAGAGCACAGGGTTATCGTTTGAGAGCGCCCCTATCGACTTTCCAAGGAAAAGAAAGCAGAAGTGGAGCTGGAAATCAAGCATATGCTGGAACTAGGAATGATAGATGCTTACCCAATGCCTCGAGTGGACGACCTCCTTGAAAGGCTTGGTCAAGCAAGATTTTTGACCACACTTGACATGGCGAAGGGGTTCTGGCAGATTCCTTTAACGCACTCCGCTAAGGTCAAGACCGCATTTAGCACCCTTAGTGGACACTGGCTGTATCATGTCCTTCCATTCAGGTTACACAGGGCTCCTGCGACTTTCCAACGTCTGGTGGACAAAGTGCTCAGACCCCATAATACGTATAGTGCTGTATATCTAGATGACCTTGTCATCTATTCCAGTACATGGAAGGAACACGTACAGCAGGTCAAAGTGGTATTGCGGATGCTAGGAGAAGCCAGGCTTTGAATCAATCCAAAGAAGTGTTTCTTTGGATTAAAAGAGATAAATATTTGGGCTACCTAGTGGGTCGCGGGTACCGTAAAACCACAGTATTCAAAGGTAGAAGCCAAATCTGCCCTTCACAGATTTAACAAAGAAGAGGGCTCCCAAAAATGCGGTATGGACTGATAAGACTGACGCTGCATTCTGTGACTTGAAAGAGGCTCTTACTTCAGCACCAATATTGAAAGCACCCTAATATTTCTCTTCATTTCATTCTCCAGACGGACGCTTCGGACACAGGCCTGGGTGCTGTGCTGAGCCAAAGCATCAATGGTGTTGAACACCCCATCATGTACCTGAGCCAGAAACTGCTGAATCAGGAAACCAGGTATGCGGCGGTGGAAAGGGAAGACCTGGCAATTAAATGTGCAATTACGCAGTTGAGGTACTACTTCTTGGGTCGGGAGATCACTCTTGTGACAGATCATGCACCCCTACAGTGGATGGCCCTACACAAAGAGTCAAATCCGTGGCTCACTAGGTGGTTTCTTGACCTCCAACCATACAAGTTTTTGCTTGTTCATCGTAAGGGCTCTCTCCATGCCAATACCGATGCCCTCGAGCCCACGACCTCTCCGTGCAGGATGCCCGACCTGATGAGTCTGGGCTGAGGAGGGCCTTGCCACACACATGCGAGTAGGAAGCAGCTAAAGGGCCTGAGTAATTGTAATAGCACATCAGACCAGAGGGTGATGGGGTGCGCTGACTATCTTCCTCAGTTCCTTGCACACCATTCCTGGGAAATACCACAAGGTTCTGGCACCTCTGAAGATGTCATTTCCAGTTCCGGCGCCTTTGATGACGTCACTTCTAGTTCCGGGACCAATGATGATGTCACTTCAGGTCCCAGTCCCAATGACGACATCACTTCCTTTAAGGGCCTTTAAAGCTGCCATTTTGCTTACCTATGATCAGTTCTGTTTTGGACTCTGTCTAGTGAACAACTCTGCTAAAATTTCAACCTTTTGCAACTAGGGTATATTATATGGGTGGCTGCCACAAACCTTTATGATATCTTTGCCTCATCTTTATCACTATAAATATATATATTTGAAGCTAGAGATCCACAAGGGGAAAAATTAGTCATGTATCTTAAAATAGATTTTTATTCCTAAGTTTTCCACACACTGCCAGTTGTCATCATCAGTGGAAAATGATTAGACATACAGTAATCAAAGGCAATATATAGCTGGTGAAGGGTGGATATAAGGGGGTTGGTGGTGGATTAGTGAGGTGGGTTCGGAAGGTGTTGGTCATAAAGCCTCTTATTATTATTTAGATGTTCTTCTTTTTAAGCATGTATATGCTGGGTTTAAGTCCAATTGTCTGTTAATGGTATTTTCATTAGAAAGCCACAATTCAACCAGCTCTCTGGCACTCTGTGTTGGTCCTGAATTTTACTTTCACAGTGTCCGTTAAACGTGTGTCTGGTGAAACTTATATGCATGTAAATAAGTGATCATTGGTCTTTCCTTGTGATGGCATTGAGATGTTCCTGTATACGTGTTGTGAGTCTTTTAGATGTTTGTCCCACATATACCACTGGGCATGCATTGCATGGAATGCTGTAATCTGAGTTTCTTGTCTACATGGTAGACTTTTTGCTTTTAGCATTGAAAAGGACAGTCCATAAAGATTTTTCCAGTTTGATCCCAGATCTGGACAGGACATGTGCTGTACTTTTTGACATGCCACAATGATGAGGGAGGGTGTGGTACGTGCGGTGGGGGACCGAGTTGGAGTCAACTGTATGCGGAGGTCTGTGGCATCTCCTTATATAGGCATTGCTTAATAAATATTTTAGGGTAGCTATTTGATGTAAATAGATGAAAAAGATAAAGTCTCATTTTTGTTTGTGTTCATTATTTTACAATGGGTGTTAATGCTTTGTGAAGGGTGGTTGCTTGGAAAAATGTAGTTTTTTTTCAGCATAAGAATCCTTGTGATAAACACTTGTAACTAAACTGGTGTGGTTACCTCTTTCCATAGAAATGTCAAGGAAATTGATGTGTCCATTTATTTCTTTTTCCATCATGAACTGGATTGTGGGGGATACTGAATTGATGTGGTTATAGAATTCATTCAGCTGGTTATTTTTTAATAAGACGAATGTGTCATCAATTTAGCATATCCAAAGTTTAGGTGTGAACTCAGTTAGACCCGCGCTTTTAAATTGCTGCATAACCAGTTTAGCTAAAAGTCCTGACAACAGATTCCATTGGCATGCTTTATATCGGTCTGTACTATTTTCCATTAAAATTGAAGTGGGTATTTTGGCACAGTGATGTGAAATGCATTATGTCTTTAGTGGTCAGCTTTGTTTGTATCGTTATGGTGGGGTCGTTATTTAGTTTTGTAAGTCTCTGTGGCCAGATGAATAGGGACCAAAGTATTGCTCCTCAACACCAAAAAAACGAAGGAGCTTGTTATTGACTTTAGGAAAAACAAAACTGACATCCAGCCACTCATCATTGGCGGGGCCTGTGTGGAGAGGGTCCCGGTGTTCAGGTTTCTGGGTATTGAGCTGGAGGATGACCTGACCTGGAGCGCCAACACCAAGGAGCTGCTGAAGAAGGCGCAGAAGAGACTGTATTTTCTGAGAATTCTCAGAAAGAACCATCTCCCAAAAAATCTGCTCCTTGCTTTTTATCACTGTTCCATCGAGAGTATGCTCACGTACGGACTGTGTGTGTGGTACGGCAGCTGCACTTCCTCAGAAAAGAAAGCGCTCCACAGGGTCGTTAGGACAGCGGAGAGAACAATTGGTTGTACCCTCCCCACTCTGGAACAAATCTACACCTCCTGATGCCGCAAAAAAGACATTTCACAGGATTCATCACATCCCGGTCATTGCCTCTTCCAGCTTTTGCCATCGGGCAAGAGATACAGAGCAATGAAAACCAGGACAAACCGCCTTAAAAACAGCTTTTATCCGAAAGCAATCATGGCCCTGAACTCAGAATAAAACTGCTCCATATCATTCTACCAATGTGCAATATAGACCTTAAGTCAACAAGTGCAATTTGTATATTTATTACTATTTGGTTTGTTATTATTTTCTCTCTTCTTGTCTTTTTAACTCTTATTCCTCATACTGAGTCAACTGCACCTTCAATTTCGTTGTTCCTTTGTAAAAGTGACAATGACAATAAAGATCTATCTATCTATCTATCTATCTATCTATCTATCTATCTATCTATCTATCTATCTATCTATCTATCTATCTATCTATCTATCTATCTATCTATCTATCTATCTATCTATCTATCTATCTATCTATCTATCTATGTATGTATAGTAACAACACAACATCAAAAGAGACCATGATCTCATCATCAGCAATGCATATATTCTTCAAGCACTGTAATGCCATTTCAGCACTATTAATGGAATACTCTGAGCCATATGTTAAATGTTTGAGCATGTGAAACAATCTTTTAGATAAGTTGTGAGTTAGTCCACCTGTTAGCCTGACCACAGGTCTGAATTTTAAAGGGGTCTTGTGGATTTTTGTGAGCATTTGGAATTCTGGGCAGATCACATCATTCGATTTCATTTTACAGTAATCTTATAAGTTTAAACAGTTGTTATTTCAGAGTTTACCTAGGGTGGTGTTGATTTTATTTAAAGTGATTTTTGTAGGGTCGCTGGCTAATTGCTCATAGGTAGTGGTGCCAAAGAGCATTTCCTCTATTACGTTAACATATTGCTCTTTATCCACTACTACTGTCACAACGCCTTTGTAGGCGGGTGTAATAACAATGCTGTTGTCATTCCATAGAAATCTGAAATCTTCTGTTCTTTTTTAGAAATGCGGACAGTCAGATGTCTTGTGTGTAACTGGCTGGCCACAGCACACTTTACTTCTTGTGCATTGTCTGCCGGTATCTTTTCAGTTTGAATGATGTGTTCCAGGAAGCCTAGGAACCCCACCTTACTAATCCACTCCCAACTTACAACCTCCCCCTCCATCCCAAGCTTTCATCAGCGATTTATTGCCTTTGACCCCTGTATGCTTAATCATTTTCCTCTGATGATGACACCTTGCAGGTTGTGGAAAGCTTAGGAATAAAAAACTATTTTAAGATGCATGACTCATTTTCTCCCTTTGTGGATCTCTAGCTACAAATATGCAAACCGTATCACAGACCTTCGCTTCCATATATATATTATTATATACATGGTTTTATATTTATAGGTTGGCATCTCAATCGTATTTGGATGGTTAATGCTTTTGCTTGGTCGGCCAGTCAGCAAACATCCACCACATCCTCTCAGTTGCAAGAAGCAGATCATAGATATGTGATACAGTACCTCCTAAATAATACAAAGAGGACACACACAAAACGTGTTTCACCCTAATAGGGACTCATCTAGTGTAAGCACCTTTGCTTCCCCTTTAAGGAATCATTTAGTTTTTTAATTTTTTATATATATATATATATACATATACATACATATATATACATACACATATATGTATATACATATATACACACATACACATATATACACGTATATATACACACACATATACAGTACATATATATATATATACATACATATATACACATACACATACACATATACACACACATATATATATATATATATATATATATATATATATATACACACACACATACATATATATATATATATATATATATATATAAATATATATATATATATATATATATATATATATATATATATATATATATATATATATTGTGAGCTACACCCAGACACCACCAGCCAGAGACCACGTCTTTCTAAAAAGCACATGTTTATTAATGTTCAAACACAATCCCACACAGCACACTGTGCCCCCAGCACCAATCACCCCAACTCTGAGCTTCTCTCGCACTGTCCGTGGGCCGCCTTTCCTCTCTCCACGGGAGCCTCGTCATGCTCCCACTCCCGGCTCTAGCTCCCTGATTGTAGGGAGACTGCCCCTTTTATAATGACCCGGATGGGCTCCAGGTGCTCCATCTGACAACACTTCCTTGTGTGGTGGAACTGTCAGGAGAGCACCCAGAAGTACTCCAGGCATCCTTGGAAGGATCATCCTCCATGTTCCCGGGTGTGGTGGAAGTAAATGTTTCCCGGGCTCTCTGAGACTCGGTGCGCCCCCTGGCAGTGGCCACGGGCCCCAATGGGCTTGAGCCTCCTTGCTCCTCTCCCGTGGTCCTCTCCAGATCCAGGGCGGTTGCCCCCTCGTGGCCCGGAGGACGAATACACCATATCCCGATCCTTCCAGGAGTCCCGGCTGGGTCTGTCCCCCAGCCACTTGTGACAATACATATACTGTACATACATACATACACACATATACATATATATATATATATATATATATATATATATATATATATATATATATATACACACACACATATATATTTGTATATTGTTGAGGTGACTAAGTCCATATGATCAAGGCGGGGGGGGGTTGCGGGTTGTATAGTTTATTCATTATGTATTATGTACATGTTCTTCTTAAGTTAGCATATGCTGGATTTATGTCCAAGTGTCTGTTGATGGCGTTTTCATCTGATAGCCAAGACTCGGCCAACTCTCTGGCACTTTCAGTACTGGCCTTAAATTTTACTTTTACATTGTCCCAGTTGAATGTGTGTCCTGTCGATTTAGAATGTGCATAGATCAAAGATAGTGCGTCCTTTCTTCTGACGGCGTTGCAATGTTCCTGTACACGTGTTGAGATTCTTTTTGACGTTTGTCCTATGTATACCGCTGAGTAAGAATTGCATGGGATACTATAAACTGCGTTTCGTATTTCTGCTGTCGATTTCTTGTTTTTAGCATTAAACAGGACCGTGCGCAGATTGTTCGTGGGTTTGTGTGCTATTCTGATGCCCCACTTGGTCAGGATGCGTGCTGCACCTTCTGACACATTGTGGTGATAAGGGAGTGAGTGCCAGGTGGGGTGGGGGTTCTGATATATGATGAAGACCCCTGGCAGGGGTTGAAAGCTCAAGAATAAAAACTACTTTATGATATGTGATTCATTTTTCTCCCGACACAGCATTTCTCGATTCCTATTCGTCCTCTTCCATGTCATGCACTATACTGGCCTGCTGAGCGTAATACATCCAACAAGTACTTGAGGTGCTGCCACAACGGTAAAGTAGCTTTACCACCTTTGCGGGAGCCACCTGTGTCTTTAAAACAGCATCTTACACAGCAAACATCAGAAGCTAAAAACTATCATGAACACATTCGAGGAATACAACTCTTCTCTAGCGTTTGCTTCCATGGGTGCACAGATAACTCAACCTCCTGGCCACCGACCATACTGTTTTAAAATACACGGGCAAATTTATCACAAAATCTCTCCACTATACGCTGACAATTCTACCTCTCCAGGATATGGACAGCTGTATGTTTTTGACACAGCGCAAGCTACTTAAGTACGCTTACAAAATAAAGCAAACTCTGCATGTAGTGAAAATGTACTTATCCAGCTAGATTCCATGCTCAGAACCGTCAGCCCCTTCGCTAAATCATACAAACACATGCATGAAATCGCTCAGTCCAATCCAACAGCATCTGTACGAATGGTTTTCAAGGAAAAACCCTAGGCAGGATTTACGATGATACAATGCTCCGACATGTCACATGTTGCAGAGATTTTTGTCAGAGAAGATGGTGAAACGCCTGCCGAAAGGGACATTTGCATCTATCCCATAGGCAACTCCTGTAAACAGATTTCCATGCTCAATATGAATTGCGATCCTATGGTTTACCCATTTTTATTCCCTTACGGAGACATTGGCTGGCACAAAGATTTACAACATGTTCCCAATAAAAGAACCGCCAAGCGAATAAGGCTTACTCAATGCCAATTTTACGCGTACAGATTAGCAATGAAGAATACATTTAGTATTTTGCACTCCAGCGGCAAACTATTCCAACAGTACGTCGTAGATGTGTATATTAAAACAGAGGGCGCGCGTCTCAACTATCTCAGATTAAATCAACAAGATCTGTGCGAAGATCAGACGCACTGCAAGCAAACGCTGAAAATAACAACGTACGTGTAGGCAAAATGATCATATTACCATCCACATTTCCAGGAAGTCCAAGATACATGCAACAAAACTATCAGGATGCCATGGCCATAGTACGTAAATTTGGAAAGCCTGATTTATTTATCACTTTCACATGTAATCCTGCTTGACTGGAAATTCTACATGCACACTGCGTCTTTCAAGAAGTATTTATTTCTTCTTGATTTCTGAATTCCTTTCTGACCGTTTTCCGTTCCTATTCTTACACCGCCGTATGCTACGGCGGGTGTCGGCTAGTATATATATTTGTATTCTCAAGAAGATACCTTCAACTGTATACTGACCTAGTTATGTTATATACTGTAACCTTTTGTTTCTTTTGTGTTAAACAGCTCATCAGCAAGCCATATGTAAGCCTAACACCTTTCCAAAATCAACTGAAACACTGCCACGCATTATTCAATTCATCTCACATGTTATATTTGTGCTTTGCTGCCTGGTATTTAATATCAGAGTACATCTTACAGTGTGGTGCCATGCAGTCTTGTTATGACTCTTTCTGGCTTGCTGTGAAGCTACATAAATAAAACCAAAAATGAAAAAAAAACAGTACTTATAATTTGTTCCAACATTAATAGGTTTTAAACTAAATTAAGATACAGTAAGTAGTTGTTACCTCATGCCTAGGAGAACCTGGGCTAGGTACAAGCCACTGCTGCTACAGGGTCTAAACTCAGCGGTAAGGTACCAAATGTATAAAAGAATCAGGCAGCAGTTAGGAATCTCTGATCATACTTCTCATTATTCTGATTTGCCCAGATGTATACAACTGCTTCAGTCTCTGCCTAGATCAACATAATGGTTAACACTAGAATTACCAAAGCCTAAGAAAAAACTCGTAATACCAGCCCACCATAAATCCTTTTGCACCTCTGTGTCAGCGTCTTTTGTGTTGTAAAATTGTCAATAGCGCAAACAGTGTCCGATTGGGGGGGAGCGTGAACATCACTGGGAGAATGCTGAGAAAGCTGAATATAAAAAAAAACAAAAAAAATAAACACACTAACCTATACAAGTACCATAACTTTACATCGGCTGTTACAAACTCAAATTAAATGTATGTTTTTACTCTATGAAAGTAAGAGTAAGAGCAACTCACTTCTTAAAACAGAAGCATCTGGGATTGAACCAGCAATCTTTTGATTACCAGTGAGCAGTTCTTACCACTGCTCCACCAAAGCAGTCATAAGGGCATATCAATGTCACACCCTAACGCGGGTTCTTATTCTGCAGTTATGTTCTTGAATAAAAGCGCGCTTATTTTGTAATACTTGTACCTTTTGTGAAAGTGTACTGTATTTGATATTTGGACTTCAGGCTTCACACATTATACACTTCATGTCTACATTTTGTCAATTACTACTAAAATATGAAAAACCATTCTGTTTTAACGATGTGTTTACATAGATCAGGGGTCTCTAACACGTCGCTCACGAGCTACCGGTAGCTTGCAACCCCTTTCCAAGTAGCTCGCCAAAGGGTTAATAAATCCAACATAAATTTGAAAACTTGATTAGTCAACTTAGGGATGGGCGATCTTTCCAAAAAATCATATCACGATCCTTTAAACACAAAATCACGATCCACAATCTGAACTGCAATCTGTCTTTTCAATGTGGCATACACTTAAGAGAATATCCGGACTCAAACTCATCAAGACCTAAGTAACACTTTATTTTAAATATCAAACAAAGTTGAATTCAATTGTTCTCTCGTTCGCTAGCTAAGCAGTGGTAAGGGACACGGCCCCAGGGCTACAGCGTGAGTGAGGAGGGCTCCGCCCTCCCTCCCCTCCCCTCCCCTCCCCTCTGCCTGCTGCATCTCACTCGGATTCACGCTAATAAATTGGTACCACAAGCGAACTATGATACAAAGCGAAATGAGAGAAGTCGCAAATTTAACCAGAATGTTCAAGATAATTATAGAAAATAACCTAGATAGATAGATAGATAGATAGATAGATAGATAGATAGATAGATAGATAGATAGATAGATAGATAGATAGATAGATAGATAGATAGATAGATAGATAGATAGATGCTTTATTAATCCCAATGGGAAATTCACATTCTCCAGCAGCAGCATAATGATACAATAAATAATATTAAATTAAAGAATGATAATAATGCAGGTGAAAAACAGACAATAACTTTGTATAATGTTAAATGTTAACGTTTACACCCCTGGGTGGAATTAAAGAGTCGCATAGTTTGGGGGAGGAACGATCTCCTCAATCTGTCTGTGGAGCAGGACAGTGACAGCAGTCTGTCGCTGAAGCTGCTCTTCTGTCTGGAGATGATACTATTTAGTGGATGCAGTGGATTCTCCATAATTGATAGGAGCCTGTTGAGCGCCCTTCGCTCTGCCACAGATGTTAAACTGTCCAGCTCCATGCCAACAATAGAGCCTGCCTTCCTCACCAGTTTGTCCAGGCGTGAGGCGTCTTTCCTCTTAATGCTGCCTCCCCAGCACACCACCACGTAGAAGAGGGCGCTCGCCACAACTGTCTGATAGAACATCTGCAGCATCTTTTTGCAGATGTTGAAGGACGCCAGCCTTCTAAGGAAGTATAGCCGTCTCTGTCCTTTCTTGCACAGCGCATCAGTATTGGCAGTCCAGTCTAATTTATCATCCAGCTGCACACCCAGATATTTATAGGTCTGCACCATCTGCATACAGTCACCTTTGATGATCACGGGGTCTATGAGGGGTCTGGGCCTCCTAAAATCCACCACCAACTCCTTGGTTTTGCTGGTGTTCAGTTGTAGGTGGTTTGAGTCGCACCATTTAACAAAGTCATTGATTAGGTTCCTATACTCATCCTCCAGCCCATTCCTGATGCAGCCCACGATAGCAGTGTCATCAGGGAACTTTTGCACATGGCAGGACTCCGAGTTGTATTGGAAGTCCGATGTATATAGGCTGAACAGGACCGGAGAAAGTTCAGTTCCTTGTGGCGCTCCTGTGTTGCTGACCACAATGTCAGACGTGCAGTTCCCAAGACGCACATACTGAGGTCTGTCTTTAAGATAGTCCACGATCCATGCCACCAGGTATGAATCTAATCCCATCTCTGTCAGCTTGTCCCTAAGGAGCAGAGGTTGGATTGTGTTGAAGGCGCTAGAGAAGTCTAGAAACATAATTCTTACAGCACCACTGCCTCTGTCCAAGTGAGAGAGGGATCGGTGTAGCATATAGATGATGGCATCCTCCGCTCCCACCTTCTCCTGATATGCAAACTGCAGAGGGTCAAGGACGTGTTGAACCTGTGGCCTAAGGTGGTGAAGCAGCAGCCTCTCCATGGTCTTCATCACATGTGATGTCAGAGCAACAGGCTGAAAGTCATTCAGCTCATTAGGACGTGATACCTTTTGGGACTGGGGTGATACAAGATGTTTTCCAAAGCCTCGGAACTCTCCCCTGTTCCAGGCTCAGGTTGAAGATGCGCTGTAGAGGACGCCCCAGCTCCGATGCACAGACCTTCAGCAGTCGTGGCGATACTCCATCTGGACCCGCTGCTTTGCTGGCACGAAGTCTCCTCAGCTCTCTGCTCACTTGCGCTGTAGTAATTATGGGTGGGGATGTCTCTCCTATGCTGGTATCAGCAGAAGGATGTGTGGAGGGTGCAGTATTCCGAGGTGAGAGTGAGAGTGGGTTAGGGTGGTCAAACCTGTTAAAGAAGTTGTTCATTTGGTTTGCTCTCTTCACGTCTCTCTTGATGGTGGTACCCCGCTTCGAGCTGCAGCCAGTGATGATCTTCATCCCATCCCACACTTCCTTCATGCTGTTATTCTGCAACTTCTGCTCCAGCTTTCTCCTGTACTGCTCCTTCGCCGCCCTGAGCTGGACTCGGAGTTCCTTCTGCACGCGCTTGAGCTCATGCTGTTAAGTAGTTCTGTAGTAAAAAGCGGACAGGCATACATGCAGACAGACACAGACACATTGGATTTTATATCGTCTTATATAATACGCTACCATGTCTGTCCGTTTGTCTGTCCAGGATTTTAAATCACCTGTAGCTCGCAAACCGTTTGAACTATTGACCTGAAATTTGGTACACATATACTACGTGACGTCTACTATCCACTTTCGGGGTGATGAATGACCTCCAAAGTTATTCCTCCTTTTATTTTTATTTTATTGTAGAATCAACTGTCAGCAGCGGCCAGAAGGGCAGCTGTGCAGTGCATGTGTATGGGTGCCATTCTCATCCCTACCACCTTCGCCAACACTTCCCCTACCTCTTCATATCTTAAATCATTCTTAAGTCTTCATTCTGCCTCAAGTGCCAGCTTAAGTGAAAAATTAAAGAAAACGTACTAAATAATTGCAACAGAAAATCTGACTTAATCAGTTTTAACGCAAAAAGAGGCCGACGGAAGAAGAGAAGAAGCAGGCCGCTAGGGTGGAGAAAAGAAGAGCTGCTCAGGAAGCAGCAAGCACATCAACCTCTGAGCAAACATACAGAAAAAGAGGATGAAAACTAGGAATGCTCAAGTGTATTGATTGCACGTTATCGTGCAGTATGCCGTTACTGGTATTATATATTAGTAAACCTTCAAAATACAGTAATCCCTCCTCCATCGCGGGGGTTGCGTTCCAGAGGCACCCGCAAAATAAGAAAATCCGCGAAGTAGAAACCATATATTTATATGGTTATTTTTATATTGTCATGCTTGGGTCACAGATTTGCGCAGAAACACAGGAGGTTGTAGAGAGACAGGAGCTTTATTCAAACACTGCAAACAAACATTTGTCTCTTTTTCAAAAGTTTAAACTGTGCTCCATGACAAGACAGAGATGACAGTTCCGTCTCACAATTAAAAGAATGCAAACATATCTTCCTCTTCAAAGGAGTGCGCGTCAGAGAGAGAGAGAGAGAGGAAAGCAAACAAATCAATAGGGCTGTTTGGCTTTTAAGTATGCGAAGCACCGCGGCACAAAGCTGTTGAAAGCGGCACCTCACACCCCCTCCGTCAGGAGCAGGGAGAGAGAGAGAGAGAGAGACAGAGAAAAACAAGCAGTCAAAAATCAATACGTGCCCTTCGAGCTTTTAAGTATGCGAAGCACCGTGCAGCATGTCGCTTCAGGAAGCAGCTGCATACAGAAGGTAGCAACGTGAAGATAATCTTTCAGCATTTTTAGACGAGCGTCCGTATCGTCTAGGTGTGCGAACAGCCCCCCTGCTCAATCCCCCTACATCAGGATCAGAGAAAGTCGGCGCAAGAGAGAGAGAGAGAGAAGTAAGTTGGGTAGCTTCTCAGCCATCTGCCAATAGCGTCCCTTGTATGAAATCAACTGGGCAAACCAACTGAGGAAGCATGTACCAGAAATTAAAAGACCCATTGTCCGCAGAAATCCGTGAACCAGCAAAAAATCCGCGATATATATTTAAATATGCTTACATATAAAATCCGCGATAGAGTGAAGCCGCGAAAGGCGAAGCGCGATATAGCGAGGGATTACTGTAATGTGCATTTAAAGTCTCAACAGCATTCTCAGCATTTCTGGAGCTTAATAGAGCCAGAAACTATAAGAATCTTCACCAAGCAGCTCTGAAAATGTCTGCTTTGTTTGGGTCTACATACCTCTGTGAGTCTGCCTTTTCTGACATGAATGTCATAAAATCAAAGTTCAGAACAAGACTGACAGATGAACATTTAAATGACTCCATAAGAGTGAACCTAAGTGGCTACACTCCACCTTACACCTCTCTTGTTGACTCCATCTGCTAGTCATCTGACTAACTAAAAACACTTTACACATGGACATGTGAATAGTCTTGTGAAGTGAAACAGTGACATGTAACAAAATGACAAATGAATAAGTCATATCTGTGTATTTGGAATTGCATTGTTTTGTTTTGACAGCATTCATATTTTAATTCAATAGCGTGAGATACACTAGAAAATGCATCCAGACATACAAAATGAACTTGAACTTGCAGATGAACTAAACATTTTGTGTGATGTTTTAATGCAAAATGTGAGTTGTAGACACAGTTGTCTACATTTGTAGAGTAATAGGGATTGTGGAAGAGAGGTGAAAAAGAGAGTGCAGGCAGGGTGGAATGGGTGGAGAAGAGTGTCAGGAGTGATTTGTTACAGACGGATATCAGCAAGAGTGAAAGGGAAGGTCTACAGGACGGTAGTGAGACCAGCTATGTTATATGGGTTGGAGACGGTGGCACTGACCAGAAAGCAGGAGACAGAGCTAGAGGTGGCAGAGTTAAAGATGCTAAGATTTGCACTGGGTGTGATGAGGATGGATAGGATTAGAAATGAGTACATTAGAGGATCAGCTCAAGTTGGACGGTTGAGAGACAGTCAGAGAGGCGAGTTTGGACATTTGCAGAGGAGAGATGCTGAGTACCTGTATATTGGGAGAAGGATGCTAAGGATAGAGCTGCCAGGTAAGAGAAAAAGAGGAAAGCCTAAGAGAAGGTTTATGGATGTGGTGAGGGAGGATATGCAGGTGATGGGTGTAACAGAACAAGATGCAGAGGACAGAAAAATATGGAAGAAGATGATCCGCTATGGCAACCCATAACTGGAGCAGCCAAAAGAAGAAGAAGACACCAGCATTTTGTAAATGCTCAGGCAAAACAAGCTTATTCAGTTTGTTTGGGCTGAAATAAGATATGAGAATAAACATTAGAAAACATGAGTAGCTCTCTGCCATTTTCATTTTGTAAAAGTAGCTCTCAGGGGAAAAAAGTTTGGCGACCCCTGACATAGATTGTTGTAGACACGGAACACACATGGAATGCATGTATTCCAAATAACAATATATTATTTACCCTCTACAACTCTGGGCAACTCACATACAGGTAAACAGACTTGACCTGAGAGAACTTTCTGCCCTTTCTGCATTGGTGGGGGGATGGGAGAGCAGGCTGCTTGTGCTTATAGATACACTTACAACACAAGGATTTAAGATGGGCCGGGATTACGAGTTTTTTCGTAGGCTTTGGTAATTCTAGTATTAAACAATAGTACATATAAGTTTCCTTTGCTTAACAATACTGTGTACACATCTTCACGGCTTAAACATTAACTTCCTGTGATGGAGTTTGTGCCACCTTTATTATGCTTTTAGAATGAAGCACGTGCTTAATATTAAAACTGAACTGCAAGGAACTGTTTAATCCAGTTAAATTAACATCGTTCACATTTTCTTCAATATAAGTCTGAGGACACTACTACTTCATTCAGTAGGCATGGTGTCTAGCAGTGTTTGGTATAAGCATTAATACTTAACATTTTGATATTTTAAAATATACATTGAAAACAAAATATTAATTTCAATTCATATACACATGTCATTCAAATGAGTTTATCAAAACCTTTTCAGTGGTTCATCATTAATGAATAGCTTTAAAAAGTCTAAGTACAAGGTGAGTAAAAATGATTTGCCATTTTTACATTGCTGTTATTAACCAGTCATTAGTATGTATTATATGAAACATTTCCTTTCCATTTATAGGTTTACTTTTTACTCTTACTAACTGGAATCAATTTAATTTTATATTTATTAATACAGTTAAGGGACTATGCATTCAGTTCATTGTCATTATTCTGTATGTTATGATTTTTTATTTCAATCCTTTTTCACTTGCCCGATAACTAATCATTAAATTAAATTGATTGGTAGGGTACAGAATTTGAAGGATATATGGAAGTATATACCACAACCAACTGCTTTTTGGCATTATAGTCTCTTTGTTTTATTTTTCTCTGGCTTCACTACACTTTCTCCTGATGGAGGGATCAATGGATGGATGGATGGATGGATAAATAAATATACACACACTATGGTCTGAACACACTCCAGAATTATTAAAATTAAAAAGAAAGAAAAACTTCTGACTTGTCAGTTACAGTCCCTGTAAGGCATTATGCAGGCATATTGCTCTTGGTATAAATGAACCCCAGTACCATTACTTGACACATGTCTGCTGAATAATTCTTTGGCTGAAAGTCCTCAGTGTCAGAGATTGGATGTGCAGTACTGTTAATAACAGCACTCAGTTTTAGTTTAATTCTCTCCCCCTCCACAACCTTCAGAGTGTGTCCCATAACTGAGGCTGACTTTTTAATTAGCTTGTTAATTTGTTGGGCCTCTCTTAAAATTATGTTACCAGCCCAACACACCACAGTGCAGAAAATCACACTCGCCATCAAAGGGTTATAGTACATGCACATTGAAGGAATGTACTCTCCTGAGGAAAAAAAAGCCTGCTCTGCACTTTCACAAATATTTCCTCTGTGTTGAGACCAGTTTAACATGTCATTAATGTGGGACCCCAAGTACTTCCAGGAGTGCCCACCTCTAAATCCACTCATTGAATAGTGACTGGACATACAATAGAGGCCCTTTGGTGCAGCAAAAGTCAATAACTGTTTCTTTCGTTTTGCTGATGTTAAGATGCAAACAATTCGTTCTGCATCAAGAAAAAAAAAACAAAAAACTATTCCATCTGACACCTGTACTTTATCTTATCCCCCATACCAATACACCACATTAAGTGCAGAATCATCTGTGAAAACCTTGTGAAGACTTACAGAAAACATTTGACTTCTGTCATTGCCTTCAAAGGGTATATAACAAAGTATTGAGATGAACTTTTGTTATTGACCAAATACTTATTTTCCACCATAATTTGCAAATAAATTCTTCAAAAATCAGACAATGTGATTTTCTGGATTTTTTTTCTCATTTTGTCTCTCATAGTTGAGGTATACCTATGATGAAAATTACAGGCCTCTCTCATTTTTTAAGTGGGAGAACTTGCACAATTGGTGGCTGACAAAATACTTTTTTGCTCCACTGTACATACTTTAATGCATTTCATCTTAAAAATGATATCAAGAGCTCCAAGAAGATAGTTCTTAGAAATCTAAATCAACTTAGAACCCAGTCATCATCATCTGTAAATACGCACTCTCTTCTATTGAATTGAACTTCTTTATTGTTATTGTATGGTTCAATAGCTCTTGGGATGAAACTGTTTCTGAACAGCGAGGTCCCTACAGAAAAGGCTCTGAAGCGTTTGTCGAATGGGAGAACTTCAAACATGTTTTGCGCATATCTGAGGCTGCATCCCAATTATCCTCTGCGCTCTCAACACAACTCGTGGTAGAGCTTTTCGATCAACTGCTTTATAGCTGTGATTCCACACTCTAATACAGTGGGGAAAAATACTCTGAGTGGTGCACTGAGAGTAACAACGGTAAAGTAGCTATGGTATTTGGAATAGTTTGGCCATTCCGTGGACCATTATATTGTTACAGGTTGATTACAATCAGATGTCATAAATTTATAAACAATATGCTGTTAATTTCAGTGTTATTTGATAAAGCTGCGTCAGGGATGTGAATATAAAAAAGAAAGGGAAACCACACAAGAACAGTAGCACTGCTTTGACGCTGGGTGTTGGCAGTTTGCAAAACCAAGCCGAAAACTAGCATAGGCCTTTGATTAAGCTGGCGTGAGAATGTGCGTGACTTTACGACAAGTTTAGTTTTTATAGATCGCGATGTGAGCATGGAAATGGGTGTACGCAACATTACGTGGTGTTTATACACGAGGCCCCAGGTGTTATATTTATAGTATGAGGTGTACAGACTGAAGAAAAAAGGAGACAGGACTGTTTATTGTGGTGCTCCAGTGTTGCTCATATCTGTATCAAAAACAGTCTTTGATTCTTACAAATTACAGTCTGCTAGACAGACAGTCCATTACCCAGGACACCATAGGCTCATCCTGCTGCATATCACGGAGTTTATCCCTTAACAGGGATGGCTGGATGGTATTGAAGGCACTGAAGAATTCAAAAAGCATAATCCTCACAGTTCTGACAACTTTGTGCCTGTGAGAAGCCTTATATGGAGTAGATAGATAGATAATAACATCCTCCAGTCATGTCTTTGTTCGATAGGCAAACTGCAGTGGATCCAGGTGGTCTACCATAAGAGGATTCATACAGTCCAGGACCAATCTTTCAAAGATCTTCATGATGTGAGATGCAAGTTCCACTGTTCTGTAGCCTTTAGGTGAAGAGGTGTCTGCCTTCTTTGGAACTGGAACAATGCAAGCTATTTTCCATAACAGTGGCACTTTATGGAGCCTTAAGGACAAAATGAACAGGTGATAGAAGACACCACAAAGTTGCTCAGCATATGCCTTAAGAACTCAAATACTGACTCCATCTGGTTCCATTGCTTTTCCTGTGTGTAGCTTCCTCAGTCGTCTCCTTACTTATCTTCAGTTATAGACAGCCCACACTGATGGTCGGACCTATAGGAGCAGCACTGAAGCTTGAGAGTTTTTTTTTTTTTTATTAGATTGATCCCAAACCTCGATTTTAATCTGCTATTGATTGTATATTTGAATTTGAACCTATTTGTATGTCTTCATTCACCATAATCCATCAACAGTTCATGACTACCATAAGATGTTGCTGGATAAATGCATATTGTTAAAGGGTACACAAAGGAAAAATTCACAATACTGGAAGATGTGATGTGACTATATAGAAAGGTACAAAGGGGCGGGGCAACGGCAAGTATATAATGTACTAGCTGTCCCCTGCGGCTCCACCCACAAAACACTGAAAAAGGACAAACTTTAAAAAGCAATGAACAAACAGGTATCGCTAGCTAGTGGGGCGGGGGGTACGCTTCAACACGTGGTGAGGGGTACAAGAACTCGCGTGAGTGAGGAGTGCCTTGCTCGGCTCCCCACTCCTGACATCACGCTTCCCTCTCCCCTCGGCCCGCAGCCTCTGTCTCGGATTAGTGCGAGTAACTTGTTCCTGCAAGCGAACTATGATACTTGGTGTGATGAGAGAAGTTGCAAAATCAACCGGAATGTTCAAGCAAATTATAGGAAAAAAACCCAGTCTAAATCCATTAAGTAGTTCTCTCATGAAAAGCGGACAGACATACAGACAAACGTTGGATTTTATATAAAGAGAGATATACAGATGTAGCTGTGACATGTTACTTTGACTCTCAAGCCACTTTAGTAAGTTAGCATTAGTAGCATTTTCTTTGCCAACTGAGTCAAGACTCACTTCAAGGGTAACCAACAGCATTATGTGAAACAGTGGCCTCTCAACTCACAAAGACAGTAAAGAAATCATTCCACAACAGCATGTACTCAAACAGATGATATCTATTTTGGATTAAATATTAAGTCAGTGGGTAATTGATGTTATATATCATTTGAAATTGGAAAAAATAAAATTCTCACTTAGAGGATCTGTGCAGAATTTTTTCAAACCTGGCTGGATCTAATCAATAACATTTTAGAATAAGCTTTTAAAGCATAGAGGAAGCAGATTCTCTCCCTATTCTCTTTTTTTTTCTTTTTCTTCTGTATTTATCTATATTAACTTATTAATTTATCTATTTGCTTATTTTTACTAGGTTTAAGTTTTATTCTTCTGCCCACGCTCTCTTTCTCAGGGGTGGGGGTTGATTTGTTTTCAATCCTATTCTTGTAAAATTGATCTATTTGTATGGATTGTTGTGTGATTTCAATAAAATCAATAAAAAATTTAAATATATATATATATATATTGGATTAAATACATACATACACTGTTCTCACTCTTAATCGTTGTCTTTAAATTGTGAAATCATAAAAAATCACAATAGTCCAGACAGGACTAGTTCTTTAGAACTATGGTTATTTTGGTTGTAATGTGCTTACTCCATGACTTTGTCAGATGTCAATATGGGAGGCAAAGCCATATGGAAAACTACTTTATTAAACCTTATAAAATGCAGTATAATAGGTAAAGCGCAGATTTTTTAAATAGGTAATGTTCAATATTTAAATGACATCAAGCATATACAGTAGTTTACTCCAAGAAATTAACATGCAGTTTCTTGAATTTTAGTCTGTGGCTTTATGGTTTATTCAAAAATGAGGTTTAATTTTGTTTTTATTTGTTTGTTTCAATATATTTGGCCTTTTTAAATTTAAACAAGCGTGTCCAAAGAGAATCTGCATAGTTTTTTTCTGTTTGTTCAACCCTCCATCCTTTCTTGTTCCTTATTTCCCACCTTATAAGGTGGGAATGGAGGATGCCATCATCTACATGCTACACCGATCCCTCTCCCACTTGGACAGTAGTAGTGGTGCAGTAAGAATTATGTTTCTGTACTTCTCTAGAGCCTTCAACACCATCCAACCTCTGCTCCTTAGGGACAAGCTGACAGAGATGGGAGTAGATTCATACCTGGTGGCATATATAGTGGACTATCTTACAGACAGACCTCAGTATGTGCATCTCGGGAATTGCAGGTCTGACATTGTGGTCAGCAACACAGGAGCGCCGCAGGGGACTGCACTTTCTCCGGTCCTGTTCAGCCTATATACATCGGACTTCCAATATAACTCAGAGTCCTGCCACGTGCAAAAGTTCGCTGATGACACCGCTATCGTGGGCTGCATCAGGAGTGGGCAGGAGGAGGAGTATAGGGACCTAATCAAGGACTTTGTTAAATGGTGTGACTCAAACCACCTACACCTGAACACCAGCAAAACCAAGGAGCTGGTGGTGGATTTTAGGAGGATCAGGCCCCTCCTGGACCCTGTGATCATCAGAGGTGACTGTGTGCAGAGGGTGCAGACCTATAAATACCTGGGAGTGCAGCTGGATGATAAATTGGACTGGACTGTCAATACTGATGCTCTGTGCAAGAGAGGACAGAGCCGACTATACTTCCTTAGAAGGCTGGCATCCTTCAACATCTGCAATAAGATGCTGTAGATGTTCTATCAGACGGTTGTGGCGAGCGCCTCTTCTACACAGTGGTGTGCTGGGGAGGCAGCATAAACAAGAAGGACGCCTCACGCCTGGACAAACTGGCGAGGAAGGCAGGCTCTATTGTAGGCATGGAGCTGGACAGTTTGACATCTGTGGCAGAGCGACGGGCACTGAGCAGGCTCCTGTCAATCATGGAGAATCCACTGCATCCACTAAATGGTGTCATCTCCAGACAGAGGAGCTGCTTCAGCGACAGACTGTTGTCAATGTCTTGCTCCACTGACAGACTGAGGAGATCGTTCCTCCCCAACACTATGCGACTCTTTAATTCCACCCGGGTGGGTAAATGTTAACATTACACAAAGTTATTGTCTGTTTTTACCTGCATTTTTATTACTCTTTAATTTAATATTGCTTCTTTATCAGTATGCTGCTGCTGGAGTATGTGAATTTCCCCTTGGGATTAATAAAGTATCTATCTATCTATCTATCTATCTATCTATCTATCTATCTATCTATCTATCTATCTATCTATCTATCTATCTATCTATCTATCTATCTATCTATCTATCTATCTATCTATCTATCTATCTATCTATCTATCTATCTATTGCCAACCTTTGCTTATTTTAATTGCATGTGTGTTCTGTATCATTAATAATAATATATATTATGCTGAAAGTCATTTTCAGAGTTAATTAAATACAGATACATCTTTTCTAAACATATTACATTAAAACAAATACACTTTTGTATCTTTTACAAATCACATTTATTATGGCAGATAGTGGAAAGTGTTACTACCTTATGGATCCAGTGGCGCAATTCCCCGAGTGTGATCCGGCTCACAGGATCCTCATTGCCAAGGACCACAGCAACTGGTTCAGACCAAGGTCACGGCTATGTAACACTTGCCTGATGCAGATAGATGGTCATTTCCAGAGGGTAGGACTGGACCATGTGTCTGCCTGAGGGGTTGCCAACTAGGATCCCAAGCTGTTTCGTTGTGTGGTGGGTGTACCAGTGCATGCTCTCCAACCTGACCTGACCTAGTTACTGTCCTTGTGGATTTTTTCCCTGAGTACTCCGGTTTTATTTCCACATCTCGATTCCCAAATGGTCCTATATGAATGAGTGCAGTGTGCGTGTGGACTTGTCCAAGGTTGGTTCCTGCCACGGGCTCCTCTATAAACAAAACTGAATTCAGCTGGTTTGAGACTATAATGTATATTTATCTTATGCACACTAATTTTGTGCTGTTTTAAATTATAATGTCCTCTGTTAAATTTGCTTGCATGTTACCATTTATACATCAGCATTATTAATTTCACTACTGTTTTTGTGATGTCATTTAGAAGTGTCAAAAGAATGGTGCAATGAGCAGCACTGTAATTAAATTTTACTCCATCTGCCAGCTCAGTTTCAAACAATGTTAAGTTGAGCTGTTGAGGAATTACGCGGATCAATACTCCCCCTCACAGTTCAGTGCATGCACAGCAGAACTCCTCAGGGAAAGGCCTGAGTGCAATTTATTTTAACCACCAATGATGTGTAGGTGAAACTTTTTTTTTAATATTAGAAGAGAATCAGACATGAACTTTGTCATACTTGAAAGCCTCCTGGAGGGCATTTTCCTGATTTTAAACTGAAGCGAGAAATGGAATCCCCTAAAAGCTGCTAAGTGAAATGCCGAGTCAACGCACCAGTGCATGGAGTGACATAGAGCATCATGTAATCAGCTAGAAATTCCTGGCAGGGGAATAAACGGGTGACTCACCAGCAGCTTGGAGGAAGAACTAAGTCAGAATCACTCACCTAAACGTGTCCTGATTCTAATGGATGGGAAAAGTCAAATATTTTAATAGGCTGCAATAATGTTTTTTCAAGTAATACTACCTGAAAATGCTTTATTAAAGCTGAAAGCAAAAATAAGTATTTTGTTCATGTTTTGTATTATATAATGGATATTCAGAAAATATGATTCTATTCCAAAATAATTGTGATTCCTCTAGCAATCCATGTTCCAAATCCACTTTATACACATTAGGATTTAAAAAAAAAGGTATATGAATTGATTCATAGATAGATAATACTTTACTGAACTCTCTAAGAAATTCATTTCACTTGCCGCAGAAGCATTACAGAAAATAAAATGCATAAAAACAAAGTGCGAAACAGTAAAACCAAAGTTCAAACCAGCATTCAATGATAAGGACTAAACACACAACTTACCCATTGCACATTTATTGCATACTTGCACTAAAGAAATACTATTCCTATGCCGATGTGTATGATAGAGGAAGGGTAGGACAAAGACAGGCATGATAAGAAGGGCCGTAATACAGTCAAATAAGCCAGTAACACCTTGTGGCATGCTGCAATCGAATGAGCACATTGCTAGATGTGCTCCTGGACAATATTGTATGGAAAGGATAGGCAGCACTACTCATAACAATTTCTGATTTTGCAATCATCCTCTTTGGCGAGTCCTGAGTCAGTCCTGAAATGCGGCTGCAGCTATGGACAGGTTGAACATCCCTGGCAATTTATCCTACAATAGAGAATGTGAGCCACATCAAAAGGAAAAGCCTGCTCTGACCTTTTTACTAAAGTAGGTCTGTGTTTTCCAATCAATCCAATCTAATTTTTCGATGGACACCCAGGTATTTATAGGATTGTACTCCTATATTGTGACATTTGTGATAATCCAGTACTCATTTTTAAAAAAAAAATTTTCAGTCTTTATGTCACAGTCAATTAAATACTAATCCACAATCAAATTTATTTCTCTTTTAATATAATATCCTGTGCTTCTGCTAAGACTGTTTTTTTTCTGCTTTTAGCCCATAGTATGTTCAATTCCTGAAACTCATAGCTCATCGCTAATGAGTTCTTTTATCAAGGAGTTGTTTTGGAGAAGTTAGTTGAACTGCATCATTGACCCAGCATGTCTCACATCCTTTAAAAAGGAGGCAAATCAAAGTAATTTTCTAGACACAGACTCCACCTTTAGAAACCATGCTGGTAGGCTTCTTACACAGCATTCTTGTTTACACATGCTTCCACTGTAGCCTACTTTCAATAATTAATAAGTTGTTAATGTAAATAAGCCTATGATTTCCCACAATGTAACACCTCCATTTCATGAAAAATAAGATCAAAAGGGAGCTTCCAATTATTTAGATTCTCTTCACTTCAAGCAGCCAACATCAGTAAAAATGTTAGCATACTGAGTTATCACAGTGGGTTAATGATTGGTGCTGCGGCCTCACAGCACTTTGAATCACTACTTGGCCAAGGGTACATTCTTTGTACAGTTAACATAACTTAACTATCTGAAAACTACTTAATCTAACTCCGGTGCTGGGAGGACACAGCCTATCCCAGTAGCATCAGGACAAAGGTCCAGCACAGGGCTCAAACCCAGACACACATCCATAATAACACTTACACAGAGCTCCAAAATGGTGACATGTTTGGCAATAGAGAAAGTAACTGGAGTGAAAGCAGGAACCATCCATGAAAGAGGCACCAGTCATTCACAGAATACATATGACCAATCTAGGATTGCCAATTTACCTAGCCTTCTCATCTTTGAGGACAGAGCTGAAAACCAGAATAATGGGAAGGAGAGCCCACACAGGTAAAACCTGGGGGAGAACCCAGAATGCTGAACCTGTGAGACAGCTGTGCTAATTACTATACTGCCAAACCACCTTGTTTCTGTAACATTAACACATTCAAATCGACTTTATCTCATTCCGTTCCATGCGGATGGCGCCAACCAGGCTACCATTGTTCTCATATGATCTCGTTCTGTATGTATATTGTGAAGAACAGCCAGGTCCGATGCCCAGCAGGGGCGCCCCTGCTGCATCTGTTCCGGGGGAGCCACCATGGGCAGCTCAATACCATCCCTGGGACGCTTGGTGGCAGTCTCCCTGGCAGACGGTGATCCCCCAGCCTAGCGCATGGCTCCATGGGAGATGGAGTCCTCCACAGCCTGGTTGGGGGCTCGAATGCTCGCTAGGGGGAGCTGCATGGAGTCTGCAGCCCGGCTGGTCGAATCTTCAGCTCCACCCGGAAGTGCAATTAGAACCAGGTGGTCAAGCACATGGAATGCTTCTGGGTGGGTTATAAAAAGGGCCAGCCACCACCACTCAGGGAGCCAGGGTTGGGAGGAGGAGGATTACGCTTGCGGAGGAGTGGTGGGAGAGGCGAAAGAATTGTTGGTGTGTGGAAAAGAGTGCTTGTGGGACTGTGTATTCCCTGTGGGTCACGGGGAAGACGTGCGCCCACGGGTGAAGAAGAAAATAAAAGTCCTTGGTTTATTACGTGCCTCTTTGTCGCTCTGTGCCGGGTCGGGTGCCTGTACAGCGCCTTTTCTACAATATTGAGTGGTTAATATTCGTTTTTTGTCGATATAAAGTAAATAGTAAATAAAGTAAAAGATTTACTTTTATTTGTGAAGAGCCTCAGAACATACAGGACTTAGTTCCATTAGATATATTTCTTATGTTTGTTGCGATGAGGGAGATTTACCACGGACGTTTTTCCCTGTCTGCCTTTAGGAATGCCGCCCATCAACCACGCTTTCACTGGAGGTTCAGAGGTAAGCGGGTTGGTGCTCTGGAGACGCAGAAACTGTTGTGCTTCATTCCCAGCAATCTGCCGTTCAAATGTTCACTCACTTGTTAAATTGGACATGTTGGCATTATTGATTAGGACTAACAAAAATTTTGCATGTATTTCTGCCTTCTGTTTTAAAGAAATGTGGCTTAAATCGGATCTACTGGACAACGTTGTTCAGATAGCAGGATATCAGTTATTCAGAGCGGATTGTAACAGTGGACTTTGTGGCAAATCATGAGGTGGTGGCGGCTGCATGTTTATAAACAACAGCTGGTGCAGGGATGTGTCAAAATTCTTTATTTTTCCTCTACTGATTTAGAAGCTTTTGTCATTCACTGCAAGCCATTCTATCTACCCAGGGAATTTCATCTGTAATACTAGTTGGCATTTACATTCCTCCAGATGCAAATGCTCAATTGGCACAACAGTTGCTAGCTGATAACATTCATCATTTGGAAAATAAATTCCCCCATTCTGTCATTTTCATTAATGGGGTATTTTAACCAAAGCAACATGAAAGACGATCTGCTCAGATACCACCAACTGATCAACTGCCCCACACATGAGGGCAGAACATTGGATCACTTTTACACCAACATTAAAGGGGCATTTTGCCATTTCTCCCATGCCCCTCTTGGCAACACTGACCTCGTCATGATTATGCTTGTTTCCAGCTATAAATGGAAAATGGAACACTCAAAGCCTACCAGGACTATTAGTCGCAGGTAGTCTCCTGAGGCTGTTGGAAGGCAGAGGGACTGTTTAGGTTCCATGGATAGGAAAGCCATGTAAGGCTGGTGTAGCACGATAGGTGAATATAGTGATATTATAACATATTACATCTCCTTCTGTGAAGATATGCGTCTCCCTAAGACAGTGTTTCTCAAACTTTTTTGTCTGTTGGCACAGTAAAAAAACTAAAAAAATTTCGCGGCACACCAGGAAGAACAACAGTTGTTTTATAATAAAATGAAAAATTATTTTACCTGTTTTTAAGTATTACATTCAATGTGAAGGATGTGCCTGTTTTTGAGAGCAAATGCGATCTAATCGAGGCTCCAAAGTCGACAAACAAACTCGCATTTCAGCGTCTATTGTAAGAAGTCTCTCTCTTTTCTTAGACTTGATTTCAGTCAGTGCTGAAAATCCAAACTCACAAAACCATGAAGATGCAAATGGAAGAATTATTTTGATTGCTTTTAAACTGATTGCAGGATATAACTTGTTGATTGAAATCCAAAACACATCCAGGCTTTTCTCGGCAAAACTTGACTTAAGAACTGCATCGTTTTTTAAATCAATGAGCTGCTCTTCTTCTTCAGTTGTAAGATTTGTAGCTTCATTGTTTCCAAATGGATAGCTGACCCATCCATATTCATTACTTCCAACTGTTGGGAAGTAATGCTGCAATGCTGACTGCAGGTGTGTCAAAGTGTACAGAATTTCGGGGGTGATTTCTTTATTTGAAGCACATTCATTGTAAGTAGGAAAGCAGTCGAAGACTCCTTTCAAGATCTTACTTTGCCACAACGACAATTTTTCACCAAATGACTTCAGTTTTGACTCTTTTGAGGATGCAGTGATGATGTTTTCCGATGGTCCTTGAAGACTTAAATTCAGTGAATTTAATTTGTCAAATAAATCAGAGAGAAATGTCACCTTAACCCACCAGATCTCGTCATGAATAGAAAATCCAAAGTCTTTTTTTTCAGCCTCCAAGAATGAAATCAGCTCAGCCTTGAGTTGGACGACACGCTTTAACACTTTTCCCCTGGGGAGCCAACGAACAGGAGGCATTTGTAGTCTGAATCCATTGCTTCACAGAGCTGAGAGAAAAGTCGGGATGCAAGCGGTCGAGATTTGATGAAGTTTACAACTGTAATCACTTGATCCAGAACAGACATCAAATCTTTCGGCAAAGATTTGAAGGCAAGAGTTTCTCTGTGGATCATGCAGTGAACAACTAATACATTTGGATTTTCTTGACGCACAAGAGTGACGAATCCCTTTCTATTTCCCTGCATGGAAGGACAGCCATCGGTGCAAACGCTGACACAGTTTTTCCACTGTAGTTTGAAGAGCAAAATGTTTTCGTTCACCACATTGAAAATATCTTCACCTTTGGTCGTAGTTTGTAAGTCTTTGCAAAATAAGAATTCTTTGACACATTTTTCATCCTTTATGAACCGAATAAAAGCTAGCAGCTGGGCTTTGCCGCTAACGTCAGTGGATTCATCAACTTGAAGAGACCACAACAGAGACACTGCATCGTCAGGCGCGTCAAAGTGTTCGCAGATTTGATCTTGTAAATCTGACGATAAGTCTTCAATTCTGCGCGAGATAGTATCATTTGACAAAGGAACTTTCTTAACTTTTTCGGCGGCATCGGGTCCAAGGATAGTTTCAACAACTATTGCTAAAGCTGGTGCAATGACTGATTCAGCCTCTGTATGCGCTTTCTTGCAACCTTATAACTTGCAATCAATCCCTTTTCTGGCAGCTTTAGGTAGTTCGTAAGTTTCTTAGCTTGTTTATTTTGTTGAGCCCTGATGTTTTCGAAGTATTCCTTCGGTTGCGCTTTTACAGCTGGATGTTTTGTTTCCAAGTGTCTCTTCTAATTTTCTTGGAACAAGCGCCTCATTCGACAGAGCTGAATTGCAGATCAGACAGAATGGCAATGGAGCATCTTCAGGTCCCGAAGATATGAAACCATATCCGATGTAATCTTCTTTGTACCTTCGTTTGGTTCCTTGCTTTTTTTTAACGCTTTCGCAGTTTCATTCTTGCTAACGTATTTCTCCATGGATAACAATGAATAACGCTTATTGATAATTTGTTATTATTAGCATACACCTAAAAAATTTAAATGAAACACATTGCTTATTATTATCGTTACCAATTCAAAAACTGCTGTGCATCTGCTAGGGCGGCCTACATTTTAGTCATTATAATAATATATGTATAGTGGAAAATTCCATAACCTGAATAGCTAACACCCCTTTCCGTCAAAATGTAGCGTTCCGATTTAGCAGGGCAGAGAAAAGGGGAGAGTGCGGGCTACTATCACTGGTCGTTGCAAGTGGGGACGTCATCGCAACGTAGGATAAAAATTTAATAGTAGGCAGACCTGTGTAACGCTGCACGTGTAGCGTTCTGAAAACCTGTATAAATTTCAGATATTTGTAGAAACTCCCGCGGCACATCTGCAAATCTTCCACGGCACACTAGTGTGCCGCGGCACACAGTTTGAGAAACACTGCCCTAAGAAGATCACTGCAAGATTCAACAATCACAACCCGTGGATCACCAAGTAGCTGACGGCTGTCAGAGCTACTAAGGACTATTCTTGCAGGTTTAGGAACAGGGATGAATATCGATCTGAAAGGCATCAGTATAATAAAGGTGTGAAAACTGTAAAAGCCACTTATAAAGATCAACTGCAGAAAGGCTTTAGCAGTAACAGCGAAGCAGTGTGGAGTTCTCTGAAAAAGCTAACAAATTACATAAGTTCTCCCAAGCCTCATCCTCCCCCATTTTGGCTTATCAGCTAAATGAGTCTTCTTCAATACTATACAGCCTCATATACTGATTGGGAAATTAAACAGTAGGAATATAAACCCATTTATCACACTATGGATTTAGATATTTTTGAAATACCTGTTTAAATTAATCAATTTGATTAATTTGGATTCTTTTTAGGATCCAAGGCTGGCTACAGTAACAAAAATCTTTCCTTCCCCTGTGAATGAATCACAATTGCTTTATCTATTCTAATAATTCATACACTATTACGTACTATATACTAAATTATATATTAAACATGCCAATAATTCATATTGTGTAAAAATGTCCTGTTTGAATAGAAAAAAATATAAACATAGTGAAAATGTTGAACATGTTCAAGAATTATAAGTGAACAAGAATTGTGTGACTTGTTCAAAGATAATGATTCAGAAGAAGAATCGTGCACTTTGTTCTCAAGTAATGATCACATCGATAGTCAATGGATGAGAATCGTAAGACTTGTTTGTGGTGTCACAAATGTGCGAGTAGGAGGCAGCTGAACGGCTTAAAGAATAATGGTAACACATCTGCCCAGGGAGCGGCGGGGAACACTAACTCTCTTTCTAAGTCCCCTGCAGACCTTTCCTGGGAAATCCCACCAGGAACCACTGCCTCAACTTGGGACACGTCACTTCTGGTCCCAGGCCCGAGGACGACATCACTTCCGGCCCCAGTCTTGTATCTATAATAATAAAAGGCAAAGACCTCACTGACTGATTCACTCACTCACTGACTGACTGACTCACTCATCAATCACTAATTCTCCAACTTCCCGTGTAGGTGGAAGGCTGAAATTTGGCAGGCTCATTCCTTACAGCTTACTTACAAAAGTTAGGCAGGTTTCATTTCGAAATTCAAAGCGTGATGGTCATAACTGGAACCTCTTTTTTCACAATATACTGTAATGGACGGCAGCTCGATGGCCATGGGAGGAGGAGTTGAGTGTCACGTCATCATGCCTCCCACGTAATCACGTGAAAAGACTGTGAACGCAGTAGGGACAAATGAAGGAGGAGCCGCAAACAGCGAAGAACAAAAAATTCATTAAACAATTGAGAAGGGAGTGAATGAAGCATACAAGCATGTTCATAAGGGAAACAAAGCACGGTGTAAAACGTAAGTTTAAATTAAGTTTATAGAAACGCTCCCGCTGCGGATTGCAATAATGTGAAAAGACTGTGAATGCAGTAGGGACAAATGAAGGAGGAGCCGTAAACAGCGAAGAACAAAAAATTCATTAAACAATTGAGAAGGGAGCAAGTGAAGCATACAAGCATGTTCATAAGGGAAACAAAGCACGGTGTAAAACGTAAGTTTAAATTAAGTTTATAGAAACGCTCCCGCTGCGGATTGCAATAACATATTCGCGAGATAAAAGTTTAATGAGAAGACACGAGGTATAAACGAACCACACGCTGTAGCGCAACGTTAGGGGCAACAGTTTCAACCATTCTATGATCTGCTTCTTGCAACTGAAAGACGGCACATGGCGGATGTTAGCCCACTTGCTGACCGCAACGTTAGGGGCTTCAACTCTGGCGCTGACGATATTCGATTCTCGAGAGGGGATGCAGTGAGTGTGTATGCCTGATGAGCCCAGAATTAAGGAGAAAAACGTGTCGCATACTCTTTGCATTATTTGAAAGTAAACTATTAAATCCATTCTATGATCAGCTTCTGGGAACAGAAAGAGGGCACGTGGCGGATGTAAGGCGACTTCCTGACCAATCACAAGCGTAACCTGGCAGGTAACCATCCATACAGTCAGATT